>NW_009736848.1:0-3348 GCF_000703405.1 Apaloderma vittatum | reverse complement strand
GGCAGGGGGTGGCACTGGGGGATCTCCAGGGCTTCCTTCCAACCCCAACATTCTGCGATTCTACAACCCTGTTGCTTTGTCTCTGCTGTGCTGACTCAGAGAGGGAAAACACAGAAGCACGAGCTGAATTGAGCTTTGCACTAACAGCCATTTCTACTCCAGAGACACGCTTTACCAAGTCTGACAGGAATCAGCTGCAGGAGTAATTCATGCAGCCCTTTAAAGCTGTAATTTAAGGCCTTGTAAAAGAGATGAGGGGAAAGAAATATGGAATAAAACAGAGCAAATTTCTTTAAATTTGGACAGCTGATAACTTCATATGCTGGCAGCATCTCAGGGGCATAATGGTAACATCAAGGAGCCTCTCAAAAGATCCTCATTAGAATTTGCTTGCAGGAGATGACAGCTTCTGTATCCAAAGGAATGGATGCTGCCCGAAACCCTGCCGACGGCGCGTCTGAGCAGTGGAGATACAGGGACAGAAGGAAACGCAGTGAGCTGGTTTCCTGGGTTCAGTGAGCATTTTGGATTCCCGAGGAAAGCATCATCAAGCAGATTCCCATCAAAAGAACAGGGAAGGAGCGGCGATCGCTTCAGGTGTATTCTAAGTAACCACTTTCGAGCACGGAGGTTTTCACATTTCTTTTAATGAAGCAACCCGAAATGACCAGTTGTGCTATTAAGATGATGAAACAAATGTTAAAGAAAAAAAATAAAGTATTTCTTTGACCAGCTGGAAAGGTGCTGCTCCCCTCTCACCTGCTCCTGTCCCCTCTGTCCACAGCTCTCAGGCCCCTTGGTTGCTTTGACGCAACACCAGAGCTACGAGGTGAAGTAGCACCAAAGTCACCTGATTCAAAAACTCAAACCCACATAAGAACGTTTTGAGCCTGGTTCATATTAACGACCTGAGTTTCAGGGTGGCCTCGCTCACCTCTGCATCCGTGTAAGGAAAAGGATTTGAAAAACACTGGCAGGGATGGTAACAAGCAGCTGAGGAAGAGAGATGAAAAGTGGGAATTCAAGGCAGTTTCACTCCTGAACACAGGTCAACCAAACCTCAAATCGGGATGGGGGGCGAAACGGATCGAGAAACCACCTTTTTCAGGTCAAGGAAAGCATCCAATATTCTTATGTGGTGGCAACAGTCCGCTCTGTGGAGGCTGAGAGTCTCCAGCACGTGCCAGAGATATCAAGTGGAGCACCACCAAGGCAAAAACCACTACAGGTCGCGTTTTACTTCAAGTTTAAGACACCAAACCTTCAGTGGCCACACAGGCAGCACCTGTCATCAGGACAAATCCAGGATTCAACTCGGTTGCCACGGGCACAGGGACCCGAGACGCTCCGTCATCTCCAGCACGCCCACCTAGGGCTGGGGGATGTGACAGGAGGGTCTCGGAGACCTTTCTGGGATGGCAGCTGGAGCCCAGACAGAACCCTCACGGGGTCTTTCAGCATCGGTTTAGGACACTCAGCACCTGTGTTCTGAATAAGGAGAATTATTCAAGTTAAGGCTGCCAAAACGATTGAGCCCAGCCCAAACTCGCCTGACCTAACTGCATTTCCACTGACCGCGGGGGGAGCAGAGCCCTCCAGCTGCACATTTCAATGTGGGTTTCTAAATTTTGAACTGAATCCCCCTTTTGTCTGACTTGGATTCAGAGAAGAATCTCCTTAATCTTCTCTGACCTAAAGCAAGACAACGGGACAAGACTCCTTGTGTCTCTTTTGAAGATGGGAAATGCCAGGACCAAATCATGGCTTCCACTTGAGACTAAGAGAGAGAGGAAGACTCAACTATTGCTACTCAAAGACTCTGACTTCAGGATTAATGGTATAGTGCATCTAGAAAAATAGAAAACAAAGATGGGGAAAAATAGGATGTGACAAAACCCAGTAATTCTAGTGTATACTGCTCAGCACTAAGCCAAAGCTGCAGGAATTTTAAAATAACAGCTGGAGGAGAAAGACGTGTGATTTCCCAAAGGATAAAGTGTCTTCTATCAATGCAAGCAATTCATTACAGCTCTTATTTTACATGCCAGCCTATATTCTTGTATTTCTGGTGGAAAAATATCTAACGAAACAAGACCCGCGCTGCTCTTCTGTTGAGAGCAGGAGTCACGTACGACGAGACTTAAGGTAGATCAACTCACTTTTCATCTGGTCAAGAAATGGCCACGGGATTGTACAGGGCGAGACAGAAGAGGATTCACAGCTATTTATCCATACTCACCTGCATTTCATACTTCAGGGTCATGTGGAAGCACCAAGATCCCAGTCCTACAGCTGAAAACAAACCAACACTGTGGTCAGCATCAAAGTCTATGTGTAAAAGCAGCGAGTACATCGCCTTAAGTGTGTGAACTTTACTGGGAAAATAAAAATAAAAATTAGAACTTCAGCATCCCTTTTCTGAGACAAACCCCCAACCTCTCCCAGCCACCTCCTTTACACTTTGTCACTGGTGATGTCCTTGAATTTCTGGTTTTTTGGGAGGTCAGTGTCTTCCTTCCCTCCTCTCAACACTGTCTCCTACTAACTGGCGTCATCTCAAAGAGGATGGGAGGGGAGGAGTCCAAAATGAATGGAACATCACTATTCTACTCGTTTTTTTAAAGTACATTAAGATGTCTCGATCCTTTTGTAATGCAGAGCAGCATTCAGCTGTTAGTACTCCCAAAAGCCCGTGATACTTCTTCTTACCCAGTTTTACAAGGTACATTTTACAAGGGCCTTTTTGGCGGCAGCAATGAATTGCTCCTAGACCTCAAAACCAGAAATTCAGGGTTTTGTGAAACAAAATCACCACGTCTGAGCCTTCTTCTTGGCAGCTCGTCCTTCTGCGTAACGATTTTTATTTATTTGAAACGCTCCTTCTAAACTCTGACTTTATTTCTGAACTTAATTTATGAGATATATACGTTGCCTCTTTCAGTTTGACAGGTTTTCCTGGATTTCACTGTTTAGAGCAAAGCTGGTTATTAACATATCATTCATTCCTTGGTTTGAAGTGTCATCAGTGAAATGCTCTCGTTAAGCACCAGCTCGTTTTTGTTACGCAGGTACATACTCTTACAATTTACGACAAGTTCAAGTACAGGCAAAATCGCTGCATAATAAATTTCAGCTGATTTTAAATTAATAAAATATGATTTGAGAAGGGTTTTTTTGTTGGTTTTGGTTTTTTTCTGTTTGTTTTTTTTTTTTTGTTAACGTTACTGGGCTTAATACAAAGAAAATACAAGAAAAGTTGACGGGGGCTCATCACATGCTCTTTCCTAAAATAAAAGTCTCTGCTGGAGACCGCTGTGATCACAGAATCATAGACTGGCCCAGGCTGGA
>NW_009736847.1:50329-55461 GCF_000703405.1 Apaloderma vittatum | reverse complement strand
GAAGTCCTAATGCGTGTGGCTGACTGATTCATCTTAGACCGTACGGCTGGTTGATTCACTCTAGACAGCCCTATGGATGGACCTGCACCTGTCTTTTCCTTTGCCTGGCTCTCATTGGGTAGAGCCCCAGACCTATTTTGCAAGGGCAATGGGGCAGGTGAGGGAGGCAGGGCAGGGCTTTTCCTTCCTCTTCTGGCAGGCACCTGCTTCCACTCTTCCCCATCCCTTAGCTCCCCTCGTTCTGCTTGATGATCACAGGGGAGGGGGTTTTCCGCTTCTTGTATTTTTAATTAGGTTAAAATGATGTATGTGTGGTTTTGGAAGCAAATGTGAAAGAAAGGCATTGCTTATAGGTCATGTGAGGAGGGGGCACTGAAAGCATGGAAAAGAAGTACAGTCTTTCTGTCTTGCTTGGTTTTATGCTGCACATTTCTGTTTAAGGATGATTCATCTAGGGCCACCCTCTTGATGATGATTTGAGGAACCACAGGGTGGGTTTCAGGGAACCTGAAGACTGGACTGCTTGACGTAGTCATGGAAACATGTTTTCATTTGCAAGTCTCAGTTCTAGGTCACACAGAGAAATAACTAAACTGATAAAGCCAAAGGAGCAGAAGCACATGGCGAACAGAGGAGCTTTATTTCCAAGCCATGAGAAAATACATTCCAACTAGTCTCCGCAGCCTTGTGCAAGGGCTGCTGCATGCCCCACAGCCAGGATTTCTGCCTGCCTCTGCTCCTTGAGACGCAGGCAGTCACACTTTGGCACGTCTCTCCACTTCAGTTCTTCCACGGCTCAAATGTGCATCTCATCTCGATGTCAGACTTTTCAGTGGTCCTCTGAAAAAACACTAGAAAAGACATGTATTGCAAGCTCTTTGGAACAGGAGTAAATGTGAGTAAATCACTTTGTAGAGTCTGTAGACGAGAAATCACTAACCTATCCTGCATTACAATAGAAATGACAAGTGCTCCCAATAAACAGAAGCACATTTATTTTACGGATGCCAAACCTGCATCTGCATGTCCAAGCAGATGGGCTCAGGTTGGCTGGAATTTTAGAGGAGGACTGGCTATTTATCCTACAGAGAGCTGGTGTAGAGCCCAAACCTGTCAGAGGAATGCCCCAAGGAGCTGCTCCGTGGCAGCTCCTCCCTCTGCCCACTGCAACCAGTGGGCCAGGAGCAAGAAGCAAACTGACTGGTGAACCAGCATGGGCTCCTCATCCCCTTCTGCTGCTACCAGGGATCATACACTCTAGGTTATTCCGTAACCGAGGAAGTGGAGCTGATGACCAGCTCCATGCCAAATGTGTGTTTGCATCTCTGAGTATAACTGATTTAGGGAATGTGGTTTTATTTGTGGTGTCGTTTTTATTATGTGCGGTAATTGGGTTTCATGTGCTATGTCACTCAGAGGGTTATTTGTACATAAAAGGAGAGGTGTTGAGCTCAGTCGCTCTTAATGTGGAGGTTAATGAAATTAAACCACAGCAAATAAATTGATGTAATTTGCCAGCACACAGAAATTTCCATATCTGGGTTGCTGAAGAGCAGGTTGCACTAATATGTACCGTTAAAAAATGATCAAATACCATGGGTTTGGATGGCCTAGGAGAAAGTATAAAGAATTAAGCGGAATCTTGATTTACCTTTGAAATATTTTTTGGAAAACTGCTACAATTTACATAATGCAGTGCTATATTCCATACAAAATACAATTTTGCTATCACTTCCAGATTTTTTGTCACTTTTGAGCCTACACCAGTAGCTCAGCTAATTCATATCAAAGAAGCTATTATGGCATGTTCCGTGAGCAGCCATCTGTATCATGTGATAAGTTGATCCTCGGTTTTCCTTCTGTAGAAAAAGTGGCAGCCTCAGTAAATTTACTGGGGAAAACTCCCAGTGGCCGTAGATTTGTTCTACCAAACAAATGGCCCTGCTTGAGGCAGCCAGCAGATGCTGTCTTCTGTACAATGTAAAGATCTTTTTCTCTACTCTAGCCCTACACTGATTGCAACTCTAACATGTTAAACATATATAGACTGTTATCAGTCTTTATATTAGTCTTTTTCTTCTTTTCTTCCTATCTACTCCTCCTGGCCCACACTTTTTCTTCACTGCAGAATAAGTCTATGCAACATGCCAGTGGGTGGTTATTTATTTATATACTTTGCTAGTGATTTGCTGTCCTTGAATAATTTACGTAGCCCACTGTTGAGTTTTGCAAAGGTCTGGTTTGCCTGGAGTTTTCTATCGATGCCTGTGGCTTCCCTTTGCGACTATGCAGGCTGTGTCCTGACCCGACTCCTGGACTTGCTGTGGAGACCAGCTTCAGGGCAGGTAAGATTGCACTGGGAAAAGGATATGAAGCAAAAAAGAAAAAAGGCCGATGAAAAGCTCTTTATGGGGCTTTTTGAAAGCTGAGAAAAGTGGCTTGCCTGTGTCGGGCTGGCAGCGGACCTAGCCAGGGTGGAGCCAGCATCAGCTGCGGTTAATCCCTGAGGCTATAAGAAGCCTCAGGGAGGTCAGCAACTAGTTGCTGCCCACTGAGCACAGGATCAGCTTGCAGAGCGTTTGTGTGCCCTGGTGGGTGCCACGGCTGTCTCTATCTCATACAACAGGGCACTGAGGTTCTGGCGGGATGTTCGATCCAATTGCTTGGAACGTGGCAGTAACAGTGAGTCTGTGACAATAGCGGGATGTTTAAATGCGTGGTAAACAAACCAGTGCTGAGTTTTAAGAGGTCATTTGATTGTAGAGATCCAGTTATGGTTGCAACCCAGCTAAAGTCTGGGAAAAAGAACAGTGGGTGCCCAGACAGAGGACCCACACAGGTGTGCAAGCATCCAGGTCTGCATGATGGCAACACCTGTGTTAGATGCAAACGGGTGAATGATCTACTTTGCATGGTGGCTGAGCTGAAGGAAAAATCTCAAGACTAAGGACTATAAGGGAATGTGAAAGGGAGATATGTTGGTGGAACCAGGCTCTGCCATCCCTGAGAAAGAGCCATCAGGTACGGGCTGCACGAGAAGGGGATCCCACGTCCTCTTGTCACCCAGATAAAAAGGTGACCAAAGAGTTTCCCCTTTGCTCTTGCACAATAGGTGTGGGGCTTTGGCACTTGAGGGCCAGGTGAATGAAGATGAAGAGGAGGAGCAGGGTCAACAGGAACAGGTCTCTGCCCAACAAAAACAACAGAGCAGGTGTGTTCTTTTAAGAAGTGCTCTGCCTGCAGTGCCATTGCAGAGCAGCCAGGGGGTTCTGCAGGAAAAGCAGGTTGTGAGCAAGAAAGAGAGCTCACATAGGCCAGAAGTGCCACCAAGGTCCTCTTGCCCCAGACCCTGAAAAGAAAAATCGATGGGTCATTGTAGTTGGTGACTCCATTCTGAGGGGCGCGGAGGGACCAGTATGGAGACCGGACCCACTTCACAGGGAGGTCTGCTGTCTCCTGGGTACGGGGGCAAAGGACCTCCTAGATAGACTTCGCTCCCTTGTCAGGCCTTCGGATTATTACCCACTGCTGGTCTTTCAGGAGAGTGGCAAAGACATTGCAAGAAACAGCTCAAAATCAATTAAGAGGGATTTTAGGGCCCTGGGGCAGTTGGTCAAGGGATCAGGGGCCCGGCTTCTGTTCTTATCTGTCCCTCCAACCACAGGGGTGAATGGGGATGTTACTTGGAAGAGTCACCAGGTCAACTCATGGCTTCAGGATTGGTGTCATCGTAATGGATTTGAGTTTTTTGATTATGGGTTGGTAAATAAGTCACCAGGTCTGCTGGCAAGAGATGTTATCACCTATCCCAGAGGGGGAAGAGAATCGTGAAGCAGGAGATAGCAGGGCTCGTTGACAGAGCTTTAAATTAGAGTTGGGGGCTGGCCCTGTATATAAAGAATAGCTATGAATGTTCCCAATTGCAGTACAGTGATGGCAGGGTTGAGTCTGTCTGAATTAGGATTAAGGGCAAAGCCAATGGGGCTGATGTGGCTGTTGGAGTTTATTATAGGCCTCCCAAGCAGGAATACAAGGTGGATGAGATTTTCTATAAACAGCTGGGTGAAATCTCTCAATCGCTGGCACTTGTTCTTGCAGGGGACTTGAACTTCCCTGATGTCTGCTGGAACTACAACATGGCAGAGAGGGAACAGACCCGGAGGTTCTTGGAATATGTCGAGGATAACTTCCTGACACAGCTGGTGAGTGAACCAATGAGGGCGGGAGTCTTGCTGGACCTGCTCTTTACAAACAGGGAAGGTCTGGTAGGTGATGTCATGGTTGGAGGGTATCTTGGGCACAGTGACCATGAACTGATGAAGTTTTCTATACTTAGAGATGACAGGAAGGTGTGCAGCAAAGCTGCCGTTTTGGACTTCAGTAGGGATGATTTTAACTTGTTTAGCACTCTTATTGCCAGAGTTCCTTGGGAATCAGTACTGAGGGGTTTGGGAGTCCAGGAAAGCTGGATGCTCTTTAAGAAAGAGGTCTTTGAGACACATGAGCAGGTCATCCTCATTAGCCGTAAATCCAGCTGGAGGCATAGACTACCTGTCTGGCTTAACAGAGAACTTTGGCTGGTGCTCAGGGAGAAAAAGAGGATTTATGGCCTTTGGAAAAAAGGGCAGGCAACTCAAGATTACTACAGAAACATTGTGAGGCTATGTAGAATAAATTAGAAGTTCCAAAGTCCAGCTAGAAGTTCATCTGGCCTCTGTGGTTAAGGATAATAAGAAAAGTTTCAATAAATATATTAACAACAAAAGGAAGGAGAGCCTCCATCCCCTGTTAGATGCAGGATGAATAGTGACATCAGATGAGGAAAAAGCTGAAATTCTTAATGACTTCTTTGCCTCAGTCTTTATTAACAGGGACAGTTATATAGAGGGAATCCAACTCCTTAAGCTAGGAGACTGCGACCAGGAGCAGAAAAACACACCTCTCCCCCTCAAAGCCAGCAGGAAATGGTCACTGCCCTGCTGCAACATTTAGATGTACGCAAGTCTCTGGGGCCAGATGGGATGCACCCAAGAGTGCTGAAAGAGCTGGCAGCAGCGCTCACCAAGCCACTCTCCATCATTTATCAGCAGTCCTGGCTGGCTGGAGGGGTTCCGCCCGACTGGCACGCGGGC
>NW_009736847.1:25537-50250 GCF_000703405.1 Apaloderma vittatum | reverse complement strand
TTGACACAGTTTCCCACAGCATTCTCCTAGAAAAGCTGGCTGCCCATGGCCTGGATGGGCATATTCTTGCCTGGATTAGGAACTGGTTGGATGGCTGGGTCCAAAGAGTTGTGGTCAATGGAGTTAAATCCAGCTGGATGTTGGTCACAAGTAGTGTCCCACAGGGCTCAGAGCTGGATAGTAGGAAAAACTTTGTCACTGAAAGGATGGTGAAGCACTGGAATGGGTTGCTGAGGGAGGTGGTGGAGCCACCATCCCAGGATGTGCTTAAAAAACAGCTGGATGAGGCGCTTCAGGAGATGGTTTGGTGCTGGGGTGGTGTAGGGCTGTAAGTTGGACTTGATGATCTTAAGGTCCTTTCCAACCTTGGTGTTTCTATGATTCTATGCTTTTAAATATTAAATGAACAGCATGCCAAATCTTAAATGACGATGGTTGTAGAATAATGGCAACCACCGTTAGAAGTAAAGAGTGGGGTCTGTTTGTGCCTGCAGGTTTCTTTCTCATTTATTAATAACTTCTCCCTCTGCACTCATAGAAACAATGTACTTTGCAGAGGAAAAGACATTCTTAAATTCATTAGGTTTCTGCTTTATTTTTATCAAACCTGTTGACAGTTTCATGACGGAACTGTAACTCACCCCCGGTGCCATAAATCTCCTGCCAATGCACCATAAATTCCTCTTTCGCTGCCCACAAAGGAAACGTGCTCCCGACACCCAGCGTGGCTGTGCCCTCGATTTGTTGCACGTTGTGGCATATCTGTTCCCTAGATAGCCCAAATGCTTCTTCATTCCTCTCTGGCAG
This sequence comes from Apaloderma vittatum, assembly GCF_000703405.1. Lineage (NCBI taxonomy): Eukaryota > Metazoa > Chordata > Aves > Trogoniformes > Trogonidae > Apaloderma > Apaloderma vittatum. The sequence continues at coordinate 49,443 of NW_009736847.1, read as the reverse complement.
CTGTAAACCTTGGAGAAACTGCCTCAGCTGGTCCGAACTATGGAAACCTATTTGCCAGGCAGTGCTTGTGTACAGCTTATTTTCCTGTATATATATCCTGCACAGTGGAGTCAAGCACCAACTTGAATGCATTTTTAGTGTACATAATAAAGTTGGTAGCTGTTAGAGATAACATGAACTGGGATTTGTATTTTGGTTGTAAAACGTAAGCAGCTGAACTCACATATAGTATAAAGCGTGAGCTGGAAGTCAAATCTAAGGGTAACTAAATTATCATAATTAATATTGATAAAGAGCTGAAGGAATTCATAGACTATGCTACCTATGCACATGATCCAAGAAGCACCGAGTGGATGAAAGGTTTTATTGAATTAAGTTGGCTTGAGATCAGCATCTAAGAATATGTTGGATCAGAGAGAAAATGTAAAGATATGTATATGGGGCTCTAATTTCATACAGAAATCAAAGGAGATACCTACCTCATAGTATTTGCCTGCTTCGTCAACAGAACAGTAGCAGAAAGGAAGGAAAAACTTGTGCTGCCAAGTCTGCAGACAAACACAGTTTACCTGAGAAAACATGGGATTTCTACAGGTGCTACACCAGCCTGTCATTAAGCAATTAAAAAATGTTCATTAATACTTCCAACTACAGGCGTACTGCAATTACTTGATATCTAGATCTGACAGTCTTTAGTAACTAGTGCTGTGTTATATACACATTAAAAAAATGACATCACTTTTATCTTTGAAACTTCTCTTTTGCAGCAAAAAAAAAAAAAAGCATTTTCTTTGCTGACAGCTTCCCATAATAAAATCCTTGCCCAATTTCTCTTAAGTGCACACACACAACTTAAGTCTGCTTTTAACAGATAAAAAAAAATGCTTGATGAGGTAAGCTCCCAAAATGGTCATAAAACCATTGTGTGCAGCTGTTTAAATAGAAGGGAGTATATTTGTACCGCACCTCAGATCTTGTCTTTTGCAATTTGAATCCGTGTCAGATTAGCATATGTCTTTCAACAGGTATTTAACTTCCTTCTTTGTAAGCTACAGGCGGACTATCCAATTTAAAATCCAAAAAAGACAGCACTAACAGTCCAGCTGTGAAAGTGAGGTAAATGTACATATGCTATAGGGTATGGCACCTATAGTGTGTCCAAATGATTTATCCTGTGTGTTTCTTTTACCACTAAAACACTGGATTGTTTTCCTCCATGAGCATCAGGCAAATGGGAACAACAGGTTCCGTCCCTTAAATTTGGAGCTCCCATTTCTTGTGCATCAACATCTGCAATACAGAGGCCAAATTTCACTTTAATCGATATTCAGAAGTTCATTTGGGTGGATTTTGCATATGTCAGTGACTGGATAACCTTGAAAGAAGTTGAAAAGTTTCTGTTACAAGAAAAGCCAACTGAGCTTAAGCTTGTAAAAAAGAGCTGGGCTCTTCCCCTTCATAGACACACTATGACATAACCACAACCCAGGTCAGAAAATCCAATTTTTTTTAGATGTACGTTAGCATAGGCAATATTTTAATGAATAATTTTCTTGTGGAACTTACTTTGATATGAATATGCTTAGATATCCTATGGGCCACTACGATGAGTGAGAGAGGAAACCAGGCAACTTTGGCAATGGCAATTTCGGAGAGTGACACAGTATAACTGTAGAAGGATCTGCCCTTTTGTATAAGAGTATTTCAACTTATTTTACGTCTAGTCAATGGGAGAATAAAAAAGGGCAAAGATTGGAGATTTCAGAGCTTGTTTTCCACTAAGTGGGAGATGGCATTCCGCTGGAGATGTCCTTAAGCAAACAAACACTGCCAAATGCAAATATAAATTAAGATATAACAAAGTAACAATTTATTTGGTACTGTACACAAACAAGTGTGGTAGTTTGGGTTCCATGGATTAAGTCATGTAACACATTCTCTCTCTCTTTCTTACCTCTTCTGTAGCAGGGCAAAAACACAAATCCGCTTAAAACCCTGAGTATTTATGAGTAGCGTACAATAAGCATGCAGGTATGACACGCTGTGAAATAAAGATAAAAGCTATGCTATGACGAACAGGAGAGACAATATCTGTGACTAAACTGCTTATATTTAAACAATTAAAAGTTAATATTTTTGAAAGCACAGACCAATAAAAAGAGAAGCGGAGTACACTGGAGGTAAGACCTGCAGACTGAAGAACCCCTTTATATTTTATAGGAAGTCTTCTTGTCTTGTAAGCCTGACTTTGGCCAGAAAGGTCAGTAACAAAATTCTATTCATCTCATATATAACACATATTTCTTCCTTCTGTTATTTTGTTTAATCCCTATGTGCTTTATTTTAGATTTCCCATGTTTTTATTATCTTTGTTGGTATAGATATAGCTATACAGATATAGATAGAGATATATGTATAGATATAATTTTCCCCTCTGGATGAAGAAACAGCTCTCCTGTTTACATTTTAGCCTGTTTCTGACCACAGAATTTGTTGACACTCCTAGGTACAAGCACAGCTTCCTCAGCTCTCTTGCTTTAAAGGTATCTAGAATATTGAGAAAAAAAAAAATCAGCTTTGTTGTTTCATCTAACCCACATTTTCTGAACAGCAACTATTACACTCCGGAAAACATTCATGTTCCCATAGACTTAGAATATTTGTTTCATTAAACACATCCCTAATATATACATGCTGCTAGTGCTCCTTAATATTCAAAATTCACATAATTCATCCCAGGACTAACATCCTCTCTCCTCTGGAAGTTGTTTATCACTAAGTAAACACTGTATTTTTTAATTGAGAAGGCAGTTTTACCAAGAGTATTTTTAAATGACAGCGATAAACTGTTCATACAGAAACAGATGCAGCATGCCTTAGAATTTCATTTTAAGTAAACACAACTTACGTGCCTGTAGTGAGATGAATAAGCTTTTTGCATTATTGCCTTTTGACAAAGCCGTAGATACAAACAGACATTTATTGAGGCAGCAGAGAATGTTACAATTTAGTCCTGACATATATTAAATTGCATTTGGTGCAGCACACACAAGATGTAGTATTGGTTACACGTATTAAATATAGATAGTAATTTTTGCTAAAATATTCAAGTGAGTCCTATCATGCCTGAGCAACCCTTAGAAATCATAGTGACTAGCTAAATTTGTGTTGTATTGTCACATATTTGTTTCACATTTGCTTCTTTTGCCTTGCTACTTATTAAGCCACAGTAGTAATCTACTATAATTAATATTATGTAGCAAGGTAAACACTGACATCCATATATGCTGACATTTGTCAGTGTGCTAAAGAGGCTCCAAAAGACTGTAGATATTTAGATTCTATTGGTATAAAATAGAATAGGAAGTACTGGTATAGAAATAGAATTCAAAAGATGCCTATTTCAGGGTACATATCTGCCCGCTCACTTTCTTTGTCCTCCACTAGAACACTTGTAAATATTCCACTTTCATATCTTTTTTTTTCCCTGAACCATTAAGGTTCTCAAGTAAATTTTTTTGCCTTTTGATGCAACAGAGCTTGTATCAATCAAATGTTGTCTGGAGGAAGGGTGATCTCAAACTCACCTGCAATCATTTAATCTCTCTTCCATTCTTGATTCTGTAACATCTATGTTAAATGACTTATTTTGATATGATATTCTGTGATCAGAAAGCCAAAACAAGCTAGAAGACAAACCTGTTCAATAGCTTAGCAGATTCTAAAAACAATTTGAATCAAAGCAGCCAGCAAAACCATAACTGATGTCCTGCTTCGCTGTGAGAAATACAAGAAAGGGATCAATAGAAAACTGATGGGGAAATAAATGAATCGGATACTATTTGTGTCACATTAACAATGCAAATTATCCCCATGATTTTTATCTGTGTGCAAATCACCTCAAGTTTGGGTTCCGTTTTGTTTCTTTCTTCTTCAGACCAAAAACCCAAATCTCGTTCTAAATGCTTAGAAGATGATCTACGGTAGTTTAGCACTTTAAAAGAATTCTCCATTTATATGTAACATTTATTCAAATCTTAACTCCCGTTAGGAATCCAAAGTTGCCTGAGTGTTCAGGCTGTATAATGTTATTCATAATTTTTACTTTTAATAGATACTGATTGCACATACGTATGATAAAAACAACTGATGGGCCTAAACTGAACAGATTCCTTGACAACCTCTTCAGCTCTTTGAACCTATATAGTTCCTTTTATGTGTGTTACAACTTCAGACTCTCTGATATATATATATATATATATATATATGCTCTTATTTTGGGCAGCAAATTTGCTTTTTTTTGGGGAGGACTCAAAATCTAACGGGACTCAGCTATTTTAAAAAGTGATGCCTTATGTTAAATTTTTCAGTATTCCTATGTGGAAGAGGTCTTCTTCTCCGAGATGAAGGTATAGTGCCCATTAATACACAGGAACTAAGCTCCTCCGAAGATTATGCTACTTTATTCAGATGCTTAAAGATTTATGCTTTTAATGTTAGGCATTTATGTTGGAAAATGCCTCGTTTACAAAAAGCATCACCACAAGAGACTTTAATTGGCTATCAGCATCAGTTCAGGGATACAGGATTGAATGCCTGTTCTTACTGACAGCTAATCTGCTTCCCGAAATGAAAAATGAAGATTTTTTTGGATACTGGCAGAAGGCACTTACTACCTCATTCTGCTTGTAATCTTTCTGCAGAGGAGCTTGCATGAAATATTAATTTCAAAAAAGACAATAAATATGTTTATTCAGTGGCAAACCCAGCCTTTAATCCTTCAGTACAACCTTTGATCCAAGAAGCAGCTTTCAAACCCTAAACCCTTAGTTTCAGAAATCTTCTACCAAGACTAACTCAGATTTCATTTCATTCATCACCATAAGACCAATGAAATGAATGATAAATCAGGTTCGTTATCCAGAATGTGTTTATTTTCCTGGCACTTTCAGTTTTTTCCCTTTGATTCCCTTCTCTATTTTTGCTTTTTCAGTAGTTACTACGCTAACATTTATACTGAACACAGCCGTCAGTGCTCTCAGAGAGCTGGATGATGAAGAGCTGGGGATGTCATCTCCCCCCATATCAAGGTATTTTCAGAAAAAAGCAATCAAAATTAATGTGGTTTTAGTGCTCAGTGTGTTGAAAATCTTGCTACATCATCATGTATTCTACAAAACTGACCAAGCTGCTGCATCGAATGCTTTGCATAAAGTCAGCGTCTTCTAATAGGATATGGTAATTTTCAAGAATTGCTGATCGACAAAGTGTCTTGAAACATTGATACCTCATTAATGATCTAGTTATTAAAACAAATCTAAATGCATGCTTCATCGTACCTTTAAAGGGTAGGTTTTTATCTGGTAAAGCAAAGAGAAATTAAAAACACAGGGTTTGTGTAATAGATGCGTTTATTGGTCTGCACCTCAGATATTTTACTTGTACTGATATATCTCAGTAGGTGTAAATAGTGGGATTTTTCTCCTGGAAGATGTTAGCCACCTAAAATCTTTCATTGATTTCACTTCTGTTATTAGGATCAATAAACCTTCTCTGACCTGAAGGTCAGTGTAGGAATAGCCATCTAATGACTTCTTTAGAGCTGCTAAACATTTTGCAAACAGGTAGTCAGATTGCTCCTTTGGGGAATAAGTAGTTCCAAGAGGAAAGTTATAATTATGGAGATGCAAAAAGGGCAGACATTCTGCAGTTCTTCCTGACTAGCCAGATATGTGCTGCTGAAGTTAATAAATATTTTACCCTGTAGAAGTTATACTGCAAGTTTAGCCATATGGAATATACGTAAATCAAGTGGAAATTTCTTCAAACTCACCCGAAATAAGTTTAGAACTGTGATCCAAAACCATGTAGTAAAGATACTTCTTGCTGCTTTCACGTCTCTCATTTTCATAAGCTGCTGGATTAGTTTGTCTAAAAGTCTCCTCAACAGACTATTAAAATTTCATTAGCTACAAAAAGAAAACAAACCCACCAGGATTCCTCTTAAGCTCAAACTTCATTTCACATAAGGCTTTTCCATTCTTACTCAACAAATACAATATCTCCTGGACTTATAGGAATGTCTGTTTGCCTTCATAGAGGAGCTACAGTTATTTTCCATCATTTTTGTATGAATAACTTTCTCTTAGATAGAATGTTTTTCATTTGGAGCATATTGTTTAATTTTGAGCAAAGAAACAAGCCTGAACCCATTTTTTTTTTTTCTCAGAGCGTGGAACAGCTGTTCTGGCCTTCTAACTAGACTCAACAGCTTCAGCAACCAGAGGTGGACAGATTTGTAGGCAATGGAGAACTTTCTGACAAAAGTGGTAGGCAGAAGTTTTGGTATGTCACAGAACTTCAAATAAGTATCCACTTAAGATTAAACACATTTTTGAATGCTACTGCTATCCAACCTCTTTCTTCACATAGGAGACAGCTACAGTTACAAAACCCGTTTTATGCTACAGGATGCAGCACATCATTGATTCTCAGACCCACAGTGAGTCTGTGGATTCAGCAATGAAAAAAAAAAAATCATCATTTGGCTTGGAGTCAGAGTACCAGTTGATCATGGAATTATCAAAAGGAGTAAATTCAGAATGCTACAATTTCGCATGGGACGATACACCTTAATGTTAGATCTTCTTTCAATTCTGCTGATATATCTGACATTTAATTCTTAGTTTCTTTGCCAAGATTTGAACACTTGTGGTTTCCTGAAGAATGCTTTTGCAAATAAAAAAAAAAGCTTCCCTGGCTACTACAATAATTACCTAACCTCTTAAATCTCTTTTGTACTTCTAGATATCAAGAATTTTAAAAAAAAAATCTAGGTGCAGTAACTTAGCAGACAACTTTTACGTGGGTTCCACTTAGATTCAATGTGTAAAGAAATATGAGGAAAAGTTTCTAGTAATTTTGGCTGATCCCGCAAAGCCATATATCAGTGGTTCCCCTTTCCTTTGCAGCACTATATTTCATATCGTATACACACACATATTCTAGAAAAGGTTTCTCCAGAGCCATCTGTAAATGGTTTCTAGATATAAAGAAGAAATTTTATAATGAGGATGGTAAAACACTGGCACAGGTTGCCTGAAGGGGTGGCAGAAGCCCCATCCCTAGAAACATTCAAGGTCAACCTGATCTAGCAAAAGATGTCCCTGCTCACTGCAGGGGGCTTGGACTGGATGGACTTTAAAGGTCCCTTCCAGCCCAACGACTTTACAAAGCTATGATTTCTGACACCTAAAAATTGAAGATGTGTTACTCAGCTGCACTGCAACTAAGCTTTATGAGCAGCAGAACAGCAAAAACCTCTGTTCTCACTTTGTGCTTCGTTTCCCCAGTTTTCCCGGTGCCACTGGAATGGTTTCAGAATTCGTATTTCAAAATATCCTGTCAGTCGGCTTCATCAAAGCGATGCCCGCTGTAATTTAGCGCATCGCACTGTGCACCGCGTCTCTGCTTGAAGGACCCAACACAATGGAGTGCTTTTCTTTCGTAGCAGCTCGGATGAAAAAAATGTGTCTCAGCTTGTCACAGTCAAAGCTCCATTTTGTCTTCTCTCCCGCAGCCAACCCCTTTCCAGCAGTGTCACTGGGGCACGTGGCCCTGCCAGAGCACGTAATTATCGGTACGGGCTAGAAGGATCCAGCTGGGAAAGGTATTTTGCTACAGGTAACATATGGCTCTGCAGAGGGTCCCACCTGCCGTGGCTTCAGCAGCTGCAGACTGTCACGTGAAAGGTTTCCAAGCGGCTTTCAGACAGCATCCCCCTTTCTCCTGTCCCCTCATCCTGCTTTCGGCTTCCGTGCGGCTTTGATTCAAAGCGCTCTGTATTCCCTGTCACAAAGAACTCAGCAATAATAAAGCGGGCGCTCGGAAAATGGTATTTATTCTGAATGAAGGTTAAATTGCTCAAAACTCAGCCTTTAAGATCTACTCGTGCTTGCTTTTTCACTCCTAGGTTTGACGCCCTTTATTTTTGACTAAACCCAATTTCACTCGCCTATTCATAAGGAAGTTTGATGACCTCTTCACCTGTGAGATAATAGGGCAAAGAGTTTCAGGAATGGGAGATATTTTGCAATTTTTGCCAATATTCCTATTTGGGAACAAAGTCTAGAATAGGTGCCTAAGTTTACCTGGACCTCTTATTTACTATGAAAAATTGAAGTAGAGCTTTCCAGACAAAAAACTAACGCAGCTTCATTTTGAATACAGAATAATTTTAAATGTTTTTATTGAAGGGAGCAATGGCAGAACACCAAAATTGCAGGGCAGCAATATTATCTAATTTCTGCATGTGACCATTTAATAGCTTATTTATAATTTATATATGTCTTATATATATATATACACCTGTAGAGGTTGAATTGTATGTGTCACCAAATTACAAGTTTAGTAAAACAACTATTTCCATCCCCACTGGACTGATATATTGTTTTCAAAGTTAAATCAGACACTGTGACTAGGACAAATGCTTTTCAGCTTTTTAAAATTTACCATTGTCTCTGGCAAAAAAACCCCACATTATACAACTGTAGCTCAAAGCAGGATGTAAAAACTTCTCTCTCTACGTACAAGCTCCTAGCACTGAATATTTACCATCCAATAAACCCAAACTCATCTCTACTCTGAATAATATTGTTTTTCCCTTGTATAGAAATATATGGCTGTATAATTGGGATAAATTGTGCTGTAGTAAACACACCGGACTCCACTTCCTTTGGATACTATGAACACATTCCAGGGTGTTTTCACCTTTTATTAGGATTGACTAATCCTCTTGCAAAGCTTGGCACACCTCATTAAAAAGAAAGAGGTAAAAGGTTTCTGAAGCAGACTTATTTTTTTTCCCACTTTATCCGGTGACCCAGGCCAATAAAGTATCTCTCCAAAGCCATTTGCAATAAACTCCTCCTCATCTATAAAAATTAAATCTTGTCCAGTCACATGCTGTTTGCCTACACAGGTAAGGGACTAAGAAAACTTTGATGAGATTTCCATTGGAGATGAAGTCTCTCCTTGATGTGGGGAGAAACCTGCAGGTATCTCTGTGCCTCTGGAGGAAGAGGAAGAGGGAGCCAGCAGGTCTGGGGCTATGTAAATCCAACAGCTTGAGAACATTCTCATGAGTCCTGACTGGGATTAAAAGACTCAGAAAAAAATGAACTAGAAAAATCCCTGGAAATGCATTCCCCTGTCACACTAGTGCATGCCAGGGAGGAATCTGAGGTTTTGAGAGAAATGTGTTTATTCAGATGGTGCAGATATGGTCAATAAATCTCTTTGTCCTACACAGCTCTGTAAGGAATTTTGATTTCTGCAGCCCCAGGATACAGGGATATATATATGCAAGCGAAACCATCAGTATGCAAGCAGCACAGCTCTACTCCATAAGCTTTACTACAGCCCTTGGCTACACCACCAGCTGCTGCCACCGTAATCCTTCCTGCACAGCTACTCTGTCCTGTGGCAATGGATGTTATTGGACTATTGTTCATATCAGTATCTAATCCAGGCAGTTTTTCAGCTTACACACTGATGCTGGAAGAACTGCCTTGAAAATCGTAACATACAGCACAGTCAGAGAGATGGACACATCTTTTTAATGCTCCTCTACGTGCTATCATTGAACCTTTATTTTAAAAGGCTCAGCTACTCATATAACTGGAAGTAGTAACCACCAAACGGGAGTGGACTTTATGTTCCTACCGTGTTGCAATAGATTGATAGGCAGGATTGCTTCGTCTGAGCTGAACGTCTTCCTCCTTCCCCTGCTTAACTCTTCAGGGTTCACATACTCTTGCTGATACGAGAGCACAAAGGCATTAATTCTTACTCTCAGTTGGCCAGTCACCAGTTGTGATAACTACCCTGCCGAGCTCCTTACTATCACCTTCCAACTCGACTGCTTCTTCCCCTTTACTGTTTATCTCCACCGCCTTTAGCTTCTGCCGCATCGGTCTGTGCAGAATTTTTGCTTTGGCTGAATAGTTCCTAGAAGATCCCAGTGTTACTCACAACACCGTGTACAAAATGAAGTTCTGTCAGATCATATGCAGCAAAAAAAAATTGTGCTTTGTGTTAGTTTCATCAGGTTTATCAGAGAGAAAGCCAGGAAAGGAAGGAAGAGGATGAAGAGCCAACTAATTAAGCAGTTGTTTTCTGGAATGATTGTAGGAACAGATTGTCTTCAGGCACTGCAAGATGAAAATAATGTATAAAAAGGCCTGAAACAAACCAGCCAACAAATGAAGCAAAATGTAATGGAACATGGCAAGTTAGTAAATACAAATGAAATACTAAAACTTGGCAAAAAATATGAATAGATTTTAATGAATATTATAGCATAACTAGAAACAAATCCTGTTTGTTTTTAAAATGAGAAATGCGTGGCCATGGTGCAGGCTTGGATCTTGCTGCGTATCAGTTTCCTGCTCAGTCGTTATTTCTCTCTTCCCCCCGCCCCTGCTCCAGTAACTTTTACACCCATTAACAAACCTTGAACAAATTTGATATAGCAATAATGTTCCCCAAAGATAAATTAGTCACATATGATTCCTGAAATAGATCTATAGATACAAATCACACACTTTGATTTCCTCATGTAAACACTTTGGATGATACAAAGAAAAGAAACATTGCAGTGGAAATTCATCCAGTATTAAACACTGGGGAAAGGGGAAGAGAACTTGTAAATGCTCTAATTATGGAATCAGCTTCAGTAAGGTCTACCAAGGAACTGCACGGCACACCTGGATGAAATCAGGATTGATTAGTAAATGCTACATTGAGACAATATTGTCACAAAAGAGTAGGAAGAGATGAAGGGATTGGTGGAAAAAAGGTAGGTGACAGCACAATTTTTATCAACCATGAAGGGGAAAAATATTTTCAGAGCTGAAGCAGAGAAAGAAAAAGAAAAATTCCAGCATTTTTTATAGGGACTGCATTATAAATGAATCACAACGATTAATGATGGAGCTGCAGACAAGACAAAAAACCAAGCTACTGGAAAGAGGACTAAAGGCCAGAGTTATGAACTTCAATTTTGAGACATCATGCAAAGAGCAAAATGTAAATGGTCTATAAAAGCCCTAAAGGTGAGAGACTTTTCCAAGGGTCATAGGGAGAAAGATCAGGACGGTAGCACCGCACACGGGGCAGCTAAACGCTGGAAACGGCTGTTGACTCAACTGAACGTGTCCTGCATTTTGTGATCTAGGTGTCTTGCATAATATCGTTCTAGCCTGGGAATGATATTTAGATTATGTCAAACCCCAGAAAAAAAATAATGTTTTCAATGTGTTTATAAAAATTTTTGACCATCATTGATTCACAAAAATAACAAGGTTTTAAGCAAGAGGCTGATTTTACCAGTTGGCAGGTTTCAAAAGCACAGGGGCACGATTTAATGTGGAAAATTGCATCCCCTTCACTTGGTATGGCTGAGGAGAAACTTCAAATGCAAGTGAATAGAAGATAGTCAGCCTAAAATGACAGACTGGTAGAGAAAGACAGTGAGGAAACAAGACGGCTCTTTGATTTACAAATCCTGCTCGGCAATGAATTCCTACCAGGAACAGAAGGCAATCTCTTCTGGAGAAACAAATAAGCAAAAAGCAAAACAGAATAAAGAGCCAGAATGTAAACTAAACACTTGGCTGGCTCAGAGCCTCTAATTTGACGTCTTGGGTTATAAATAATCGAGGGCACTTGTATTATCCATGTTGTAGAGCACTGGTATTCATGAATACTTAAAAATCCTCTGACAACTGGTAATGTTTCATCAACCAGAAAGTACAAAAGGCAAATTAATGTTGTTTTTTCATCACCCTTTGTGGGCAAAAAGATCAAAGAAGAGATTTTCCTACTGGCAAAGACCTTGTCAGTCTTTTTCTCTGCTTATACATAAAGATGTGTTTCTGCAATATGACAATGAAGGCTGGCAGATGTTAAAAGGAAAGTCACCCCCTACAGAAATTGAGCAACTTCAGGATATGAAGTCTCTTATGAGTATTTTATAAAAGGATTTACTCTTATTTCATGTTTATTTCATTATTTTATACCGAGAGCTGGACAAGTCAATTTTTTCTTTGTGGATCTTGCTTCTGGCATATTTGAAGTTTCTTTTTTAACCGAAGAACAGGAAATCACTAGCTCTGACACAGAACATAACTTCCTAGAATTATATAGGTTTAACATAATTACATTACTAATTTAATGACAATACCCAGTCTAGTAAAACTGCAACAGTATCTTATCTGCTCTATATACTATTATATGCTCTGTATACTATTATGGTATACACTAAAATTTAAAATATACATTTTTCAGTGTATATATTCTCTTGACGGGTTAAAGATCTGTGTGAAATATTTCAGAGAAGCCCTTTCTCACTGAAACTGTAGAGCAGTGCCAGCAGAGTCTGAGAATTTAATATAATTTCTATCCTAAACAAATTATATTTGTACATTTCTTTAATGGAGATTTTCAGAACTGTATTTTAATGCTTATTCCGAAGACAAAGGGGAAATTTAAAGTGTCACCAACTGTGCATTTTCCATTGCTCTGTAGTGATTTCCTCCCCTGCCTGTCTACACGCTTTCTTCAAGACATTGTCTCAAGATATGCACATACTGATGCATTCATGCCTGAAAGAATCAGATGGAGTGACCTTTTGTCATTTGTAACAGTCCAGAGGTGAACGTAGCCCAGAACTCACACTGTTGCCATCCCCACCTCGGGGCTGCAGCTCTGGCTAACAGCACAGACATCTCCATGGGACTCTTGTGTACCCTGGGCTAGATGTGGCCAATCTGGGGTGCCCTGGACGTGTCCCAAGGTTGACAGATTGTCTAAGCCCACTTCATCCAGGGCCACATGGTGTGTTGGGTTTATCTGGGGAGATTTACGGGGATGGCTTCAGTGTGAAGCTTCTAGATGATTCCCTGGCTACATGTCCCCAGCTGTGGTTAAGACCAAGCCAATCAGCAACAGTTGCTTCTCTGATAACATAGTCAAGAGGAAAATACCTGCAGCAGAGAGAGGAACAGAATGTGAGAAAAACATCTGTGCAGGTACCAAAATTGGTGAGGAAGGAGAGGGAGAGGTGAGCCAGAGCAGCAATTCCCCTGCAAGCTGTGGTGAAGACCATGGTAAGCCAGGTGGATCCTTTGCAGCCCACAGAGGTCCATGGTGGAGCAGATGTCCACCTGCAGCCAGTGGAAAAGCCCATGCTGGAGCAGGAGACGGTGCTTGAAGAAGAACGTGGCTCTGAGGGATGTCTATGTTGAAGCAGTCTGTCTCTGGAATGACTGCGCCCTGTGGGTAGGACTCACACTGGAGCAGATCATTTCACTGAGAGATGCAGATCCACGGCAAGGAGTTACGTTGGAGAAGTGAAAAAAACCCACACAAAACCAAAAACGAACAAACAAAAATAAACAGTTTGTTAATGTGCCTAACAGACAGTTCTGCGGTGACCCACTACAGGGCAGGTAAGACTGCACTGGGGAAGTGAGTTGTAGCAAAAAGGGCTGACTTAAAGCTCTTTTTTGAGGCTTTTTGGAAGCCAGGATAAGATCTTGCCTGGGCTGGGGGTCGTGCTGGGGTAAGTGGGCTGCTGAGTTTTGTGATGATGAGCATCCGCTTCACCTTGTATTTAATATTCATCTGATGAGCTTAACATACACTATAGCTTCCTTTTGTGGGGCAAATTGGCTCTGCTTAGCATTTCCTTTCATCTCTCTTATGAAGAAAGAGCATTAAAGTGAAAATTCAGTTTTATAAGGACTGTAATTCTAAAGGAATACAATGTACTCAAAACCCAGTGAAAGGTACAGTGCTAAAAATAAAAATGGCTACGGATAGAAATTGCTTTCCAGATTTCAACCATGTAAAGGTTATTCACTGCCAGTGATATGCAGCCACTTCCGAGCAATTTGCAAAATAATTCTGTGCCATCTAATGTATTTAGGAATGTTGTTTCTTTGATTTTTGGAAAGGGGAGTTGTGGAATGGTCCCCATTTTCCCCCAGGATTTGAGATAGATGGAAAGCAGGGGAGAAGTCAGCAAGATTAGCCCCTACATTTTTTTAAAATGAAATGCCTGGAAGATATTTACTGTAAAAAACACACAAAACCAAAACCAAAACAAAAACAGGCAGAGATTACCTTTCTCTCTCATTAAAGACTGTTTTGGCACATTTATGTTCTTATTCTTAATGGTGAAACTTAATATACCAAAGTTTATTTATCTTAGCGTCTGACATTTTAGTGAGCTATGTATGATTGCACTAGAATTCATACTTAAAATGCATAATTTTATGCAATAGAAGCTTCCATTAAAAACAAAGTAAAATCTTCTCTGGGACTGCTGTGGTGTAAGGAAGTGATATTTTTGAAAGTAAAGTACTCAAGAAATCAGATATAAAAGAAAAATCTGGTGAGACATCAGGGAATCTGCTGTACAGTGATTGTAAAAACCATTAAGATCCTCTGATGAATCCAAACTATTTGGCAAAATGTGTGAAAACATTTGAGGCCGCAGCACAGCGGTCTGCTGAAAATATCTGAGATCCTTTTCCTTAGAGAATATTCCACATTCAGCAGATCTCATTTCAGAAGAAGTCTAATTGGAGGTAGAGCACTAGAATCTGAGCCACGGATTATTTGCCTGACTCTGACAAGGGTTTGCAGCACAACATTCAGGAAAATTTTTGATCCAAAACTTCTTCAAGCCCATCCATTTTGTGACCTGTGCCCTTAGCCCCAGGTTCCACACTGGAAGCCAACAATAGCAACTGTAGTCTTTTTGTCTTACTGCTATACAAGAAAGATTTTCCTCTGGCTTAGTATGTGTTTCCTGGGAAAAAAAAAAAATATCTAAATAATTTTTTTTTTAATTTATGGATCTTACATGTACCCAGGGAAAAGTTCTATTCACATGCTGTGTGTTCATTTTAAATAAGAGAATGAAAACTGTTCTTCACTCAAGTAGAGTGAAAAATGAATTTATTGTGACTGGGGTAACTTGCTAGATGGAGTGTGTAACAAATCCAATAGTTCCAACTTTTCTTTTACATCACATTTTGTCATTTTAACCTTTTTTTCACCAGAATATTCCATTTTCTGTGAATGTGCCCACACAACCCTGGAGGGCTTTACAGCCTCCTGAGATGTATGCATTTAAAATATTTGTTTTCTTACTATTTCTACCAAAATGTAGCACTTAACTAGGAAGGGCTAATCAAACTGTACAGCATTTTGCTTGACAGAAGTTCAAACCCAATGTGGCTGGTGAAGAACCTTGTGTTTATATCAGTTGGGTCACACTTATCCTTTTAGTTAACAAATAGTGAGTTGCAAGGGGAAAAAAAAAACAACGAAAACCACACAACAAAACCACAACCTGTGGCTTAGTAAGAACTAATAAATAAATGACTGGCATTTGGCTTCCTGGTTTGTTTTGGCTTTCACCCGAAGAAAAGATTTCTTGGCTTCCCAGTTGTAAATGGAAACATGTTGAAGAGCGAGTTAATGCCCCTTAAGGCTTGGGACAGTTTCAAACCAATCCTTTGGTGTTTTCAGCTGCTGTGTTTACAGAAGTGGAGACTCTTGAAAGGGCTTTATTTAAAAAAAGAATAAAAGTTTTTCTCTGTGATTTTACTAAAAGGCAGTTTGAAGGAAGAATCTACAGCTGAGCATCCAGAGATGAGGCCCCCCCACTACTTGCAATGAGTTGGGAAGCTCTCAGCAAGGAAACTAGTATTCGTTTTCAATATCTCACTAAGGTCAGAAAAATAAACTTCTCACCTTAATTCTCACTGTAACATTTTGAAGAAGAATGAGGAATAGATCACTGTCAAATATTACTGTTGCTTCGTCCACAGCGTTGCACTGATACTCATTACTCTCACAGTTTATGTGATTTAGCTGCATTTATTGTTTCACTGTCGACTGAGTCTTTCCTTTTCACGTTCGCTCTGTTGTTCTCTACTAAGTAAGATTTCTTTCTGGGTGCCTTTTTTTTTTTTTTTTCCCTTCTGTCGAGTTTTTCAGATTTTTGTTTTCTAACTTCAAAGTCCAGCTCTCCGCAGACCATTGTAATTTATCTGTCCAGGAACAGAACAGAAATGCATTTCCTCCCTTGTTGACTGGCAAATTAACTAGAGATGAAGTGCTTCCTCTCACCTGCACCTAGAAGACTAGAGAAAAGAGGTGTTATTTTTAGGCTGTTGGTATGCAGGTAGTACCAAGTAGCTACCCAGCATCTTGATGGAAAGACTCAATCTGCAAGGGGTTGAGCTGTGGAATTGGTGGAGGCAGCTCGATCTCCTGGGGTCACTCACCCTCTCACGGCACCGAGGTCTGAACCTCTCAGGCAAGACGTGATCTCACCCGTTTGAGCAGAACGCATTTACACAAAACATGTGTCTGCAGAGCGCTGGAGGAAGTAATAGGATACAGCCAGCTTGCTGGAAACGCGATTTCAGAAATTCTCTCAGGCGGGTAATTACTCCTTGTACTAGTCTTATAGAGGAAGCCTTATCCAAGATGCACCAGCAGAACACTAAAGCTTTCTTTATCCATACACAAATGCATTAGTATTATTTCAGCTGCTTTTTTTTAATTATTTTTTTTTTTTACAGTTACTGGCTGAAGACATACATGTACACCACAGGAAAGATAACACACAAAAAAAGACAAACCTCGTGAGAACCTTGATCATGACTGGAGAGGTAAATATTACCCCAATAATGTATGTCACTTCTTTGATAATTTTAAACTCCCCATATGAAATTATGGACTTGGGTTACTCAGAGGAAATCTTTTAGAAATCTATGGTTTTCAAAATTGACATCCTCAGTGGCTTATTTTTAAGGCTTCAGATTTAGAACTGTTGGACTTCAACTATGACTACTAAAAATGAGTATGTATAAGAGAAATACTTGAGTTTTCAAAATCAGTAATCCCCATTACAAGAAAGAATTTATATATCTGATTTCATTTCACTTTATCCACTGTAAATAAGGATGAATAAGAAATACCTCATTGTCCAAAATGTCCTTTCTATCTATGATTAAACATTTTTCAGTCGTAATTTTACCAGTATTTTTTTACCATTTTTTCCTATCATTGGCATGAAAATCATGTAATCAAACAACACACAGAATTACATGAGTACAAGTCTCACTATCAGTTGTGAGAACAGCTGCAACCTAACTGAAAGCAAATGGTGGAACGTCATCACCACTTCTGCAAGAATTAAAATCTTGCGGCATCTGCTTTAAAATCTGTGGCAGGATTCTGAAATCCCACGTGGCCACAGAAGAGTTAAATTCAAAAGCATTCACAAAAGACCCGAAATCAGACGAGGTAAGAGGAAATAAAATTGTAACTCTCATAGGCTGAGGGTAGGGGATAGAGGCAAGCATTAGAATTGCTATGGAGGGCTAAATTTGGGGAAGAAATAACCATGGGCGAGCTTGCCTTTGCCATCACTTGATTTTTTTTTTCTGATGTACCAAGCAGCCAAGAGGGGGAAGGATGTGGAATTGCACCTGAGAGAATGGTGGTGTTCATGCAGCAGTAATTAGAGGTGAGTTATCAGGCTGTAAAGAGGGGAATACCTGTGGATAAAAGTCCCAGGCTTATAGAAATTATTATTTGTAGGACCAGTGAAGAGCAGTCTAGCTCCTGAATGGCCCATTAAGCTCTGAGCTGTGAGGGGAATTGGCCGGGAGGCTTTCGGATAGAGATGGAGCCTCTTCAGGTTAAGGTGAATGCGGAGCGTGAAATCCACTTAAACCATTGCTAATGGAGAACTCTAATTTCAGACAAGTTTTTGAGAGACAGGGCAAGACAGTATTTTAAGAGCTTACAGGCTGTCCTACTTTGTTTCTTTCATTATTTTTTTATTTTAAGAAAGGAGGAACCTACTTTCTTGAAAGTGGAGTTGTATGCCACTGCGGGAGTCACAACTTAATGGATTGCAGTGCTACTGCTGGGAGCGTATCGCTCCTTTTTCAGGGGTGTGGGGAGGGAACCTAGCACAAGTGAGACAAGCTGAGAATGGCTAGTTGGAGCAAGAGTAGAAAGAAAGCTTGTATTGCGAGTTGACTTTTAATATCCTAATCCTAGCACTTTTCCATTGGCTTTTTCTTAAAAAAACCAAAGAAATCAAAATAGTGTGTTCCATAGGCTTGCTACAGCTGATCAATATTATGCTTATCCCTGTGTTAAACTTGAATGAGATCCATAATGTTAACCAAGGAAAGAATTCAATCCAAGCTTTTATTGAATTAGGAAAAAAAGTTGCACTAAGTTCAATGATTGCTGCAGAATCTCCAAGCGTTGATTAGAAAAATAAAAACAAATCTCTTAGCGATGACTTGCAGATATTAACTCCGTACTTGCTGGGTTTTAAAAACTTTAAAATGCTGTGATTGGTCCATGTGGGTCTTCTGACCCATCCTCTCCTCCTCATAGGCACAGCTGCCCCTCAGCCCCCATGGTGACTGTCCCCTTGGCCCAGAGCCCCAAAGAACTTTTATCTTAAACCAGGACATGCAGCTTTTTTTCCCCTTCCTTAGTTTTGTTACCCTAGAGGTACTGCCACCAACGCTGACGGCGTCAGCCTTGCCCAGCGGTGTGTCCACCTTGGAGCTGGCTGGCATTGGCTCTATCAGTTACAGGAGAAGGTTCTGGCAATATCTCACAGAAGCCACCGCTGCTCCCAAAACATTGCCACACAACCCAGATACATATTTGAAGCTGTAGATGTGAGAAGATGCTGCCATTCTGGCTTATGGGTACCACATTTTAACCACATAGGAGTCTTTATCCTTGCCTAAGCGTAGCACTGGGAGACAGATACTTATTTTTTTTTTTAATATCCGTTCAGATACAGAACATTATCAAGCAAGTTATTACGCTCCCTTCTATGAAAGCAAACTGTTTTCCTAAGCTTAAAATAAAACTTAGTTGCTTGAAACCTCAGACCTTCCTGAACTGGGGACAAAGACAGTATAAACTGACTTTCTACAGAAAGGAGTATAGTTAAGAAACAGAAGCACATTTAACATATGGAATAGAAATCAAAGGGGTTCTGAAATGTGTTTTAATATGCCTAGAAGAATGACTGTATCCTGCCAGCACATTGTACTGCCTGGAGGGGATCTGTCTTTTTGGTTTTAGCTTTTGCTATTATGGTATTACATAGTTTTAAATTTTTCATTCCTGTGTTTCATTCAGTCACTCCTGCAGAGGACTCTAAGAGTAGTCACTTTGTAACACTCATTGCCCATATTTCATATTGGTTTAAAACATAACCAGTAAAGTTTTGCTACTATCATGTGGTGAGTTGACCTTGACACAGGTGCTCACTAAGCTTCTGTATCACTCCCTTCCTCAAGAGGACAGGGGGGAAAGGAAATAAGGTGGAAAAAAACTTATGGGACAAGATAAAGGCAGTTTAATAAAGCAAAAGCAAAGGCTATGTTACATGACATTACAGAGAATTATTGTCAGAAGACAGAGCTGCTTTGAACCAAAAGTCTTCTTGTCAATGGTTCAATGACAAAGTTGCTTAAATAAAAATATCTCTAAAAGTGCAGTGTGACAGTTTTTAAAAATCTCATGAGTCTTGGGAGAGGGAACTGAAATGAGATTCATTTCTTTTTAGACAAATAATGAAGAAGGAAGGGTTTATAAGGAGAAAACATGAAGCACAGCATCCTGTTGAAAGGTGTAGAAACAAGATCGAAACCTATAGCAAGACACTGAAATGCAGATGCCACGTGAAAAGGCTTGTTCACACGAGGTGTGGGAAGTCTTGATTCTTGACTCAGAATTGTTAATGCCATTGAAGTCATGGAGAATAAATGTGTGTGTATGGGAGAAATACAATCCTCTATTCCCAATAATGGCCTAGAATTAGGACTATAAATGGAATAAACCCTCAATTTAGAGAGGAAGCAACATGAGTTTCCTTGTTGCATTGCTCTTTCAGCAAAAAAAGCATCCACTTAGCAGCAGCACTATGGCTCTGAGGGCAGCATAAAACCTTTTAAAGCGTCACTTTTTTCAGCATTAATCTAATGACAAGAGAGAGACACAATTGCAAAAGTAATTCTTTATTGCACCACTTAGCTCCCAGAAACTTCATCAAAATCAGGAGGGACCTCTTTTTTGCTCTGATTGCCTGACCCAGAATCTTTAATCCCTTTTCATTAAAACCATGCCGCTTTGTTTCCTTGAATTTGTTCCTCCAGAATTGCCTTCTGAGCCTTCAGCAATCACCAGGCACAGAGCAGAGCTGAAGGCCAGGCCACAGCTCTGACACCTGAGTAGCAGCGTTCCGCTCCGAGGTGACAGTCGTTCAGAAGGGACATGTAAAGCTGGCATCCTAATAATGAACAGCAACATTAAAAACGCCACCGTACTCGATTAAAACATCTGCTTCGACTTCCAATCAGGTAAGAAGTTTTCTTCAAGAGTTCAACAGCCCTTATTAGCATGTCACTGTGATTCAAAACTGATAGAAGAGGTGTCCGTATCAATGGATTGTTTTTTACATTCTCTCCTTGCTTTGAAGAGATTCCATTGGGCTGTGGGTTTCTTGTTGTTGTTTGCTGCTTTTTTTTAAACAGAAATATTGGGAATGGTAAAAGTTCTTTAATAATTTAAACCTGTCCTAATGTCAAAATTTACTTTATTTCCCCGTTTGCTTTTCCTACCACCAAAAAAAATAATAATAAAAAAAGACAGATATTTTACAGAACTGCAGCAGAAAGGGAATTGGTGCAGGGCTACATTTTTCTAGCAGAGAGTTAAATATGTCAATGTATCTTAGCAAGTAGAAGAGAAGACAAAGTTAATAAAAAAAATAAAAGAGACATTAGGAGTGATGTAACGAATGAGAAATGGGTCAGCCAATGCTCTCCTGTACAGGTTGACCCTCTTGAAGATTGACAGAGAAGGTAGATATGTCTGACTGCAGCATTATCCATCTAGGAGGGGAGGTGGCAGCAGAGAGAATACCCTTCACTCAGCTGCCAGAGCCACCAGTTATCTCTAGAAAGAGAGGTCAGCTCCTTGCCACTGTATATAAGGGTATATTTTCATGGGTTTGAGGGACCTTGCTCTCTCATCCGCAGGAACGAGTAGTTCAGCACAGACATGTGGAGAGGAAGCCAGCTGAAGATGTATGTTTTGCAAGAGCTGCTGCTGGGCTAAAGCCACTTTTGTGTCAAAGCTTGGCCACCAGATGAGGAACTAAATGGCACTTCACCGTTTCACAGGCCTGCAAGGCGCCATTCCCACAGCAGCACACTTGATTCAGTTTATCTTAGGAATCAGGAGCAATATGAAGATTTGCCATCTGGAAGCGTCTACAGCACAAAATGTCTAAGGCTCTCACTGCCCACATGGGAGACGGCACGTTATGTCCGCTGCCAGAAGGTTATCAACATTCGCATTCCACTTCAGAGCCAGAAGTGTTCAGAGCCGTAATACCACCATTGCTCAGAAGGCTGGTTGGAAGCTGGGTCATGATGCTGGATTCAGCGGTGAAATGAAGGAAAGCAGGGATGGTGCCAATCTGTGCTGCGCAGAAGATCCAGGGCCTTTATGATTTCCTCCTAAGCCGAACCTTTTATGGTACGCTTGCTCTGTGATTGTGGTCCACGGTTCTGCAGCATGCCTGATGTTTCTTCTCACTCCAGCCACTGCTCAGGATAATTTCAAATCTGAAGAACTGGCAGAGGGCAAAGCTGCAGCCCCAGCACTGAGTCCAGCTTTCCAAGCTGCGAAGCCTATTTGCCTCGGCAGGAAAAAATTAGAGGTTCCAACTTGTTGTGATTGTTCTCTGGTTAAAGACAGTGCGAAAGAAAATGCCTGAATTTACCATTAAATCCATATACAGCAAACTGGTTCTCTTATGAAAACTACCTAAAACCCAGAAGACAAAATGTCTGACAGGCTTTTAGAATCACTTGTTGGACAGTGCAACCCTGTTTGAGGTTAATGGTCCATTTCACAGTGATGTCCTGTTCATAATAAGGGCCAGTATTGTTGCTTCAGAGCTAGCTTAAGTAGGTCAGGCACAGAATACTAACAATCACTGTTTCTTATACCATCAAACTTAGAATGTTGTGCTGTATAGGTATCAAATGCCCAAATTCACTACATAATTGCTTCCGTGCAGAAACTTGTAAAACCAGTTTGAACATTGAGGGCTTTAGTGCATTCACTTGCTTATTCTTGTACTTTTTTCCTTTCCTACTCCCTGGGCGCAGATGGAGCAATGGATGCTTCAGCAGTCTAAGCACGCCCTAATCAAAAGCTGGAAGGAAGATTTCCTCACACCTCCTAACTGCCATGTGAAATTCAGAGTTAAGGAAATAGCTCAAGTCAAGTGCGCAGCTAAACCAGGCTCTTAAACTCCAAAGAGACTAGCCAAGGCTCTACAAGGCTTGCAATTTGAAAAAAAAAAATGGAAATTACCTTGCATGCTATTTGATCATTCTCAAGAGTCGCTTGGTTTGTCAGTCAGAATGCTCTGAACCCTTTGAACATCACTAAATCTCCTTTACTCATTTTTCTTTTAGCAAAAGGACAGGTATAACATCCCAGGAACTATATATGAATACACAATCGTTTACAGGAGGAAGAAGATGTTAAAGCCAAACTGCAGAGAAAGGCTGACTCACAGAAATGTAGCATCTTAGTATGATTAGATGTAGTAAGTGAAAAGTTCTCCTGTGAAATGTTGTCCTAAGAGAAACATTTTGTATTGCTCTTCTGATGTTTAGTGGTGTTGAAGAATGACACCACATACAGCATTCTTGGCGTTTAAGGGGTTTTATTTCAAATAATTCTCTTGACATCCTGGGACCCATTACCCATACAGAATGATCATACTAGAATGAAAAAACAAATTATAATTAAATTCACCAAGTAGCATGCACAGAGATGTGTTTCTCTTGGTGTGATCTTTCATATCCAGAAAGGTCTCAGCATCCAGAGGTGGGAGGTTCTTTAAGTTGATCGCAGCGATCACTTGGGGCAAGACTTTGTCACACATGAAGATTTCAACTGATGCTCTAAAATGATCTGAGTTTCTAGCCATGTAAGATATTGGTCTGATTAACTATGTCATACAGAACTGCATTTGATCTATCACTCAAATAAGAGGCACTCGAGAACGGAGTTTTGATTCAGCTTATCTTGCTTTTAAAATTTGAAGCCTGATTTTCCTGCCATACTGAACACAAATGGGATTAGCACCAGACAATTCAAGAGTAACTCAAGTGTGCACCTGAGTTCCTGTATGCAGAGATTGACTTAGGGATGGTTTATTAGAGACTTTTTGAGATGTTACAGTCGGTTCAAAAGTTGTAGACTGAGAAATATGTCAGTTCAGGGTTTTCTCTGTTATTATAATAGTGATCCAAAAGAAGAGTAAAACCTCATATGGGATTTTGTTTATGCACTAAGAGCCAATAAGTTCAGGAAGTAAACTGTAAAATACAGTATGTCTAAGCATTATGCCTCTACCAAGAATATCATGGCAGCAGTCTTCTCAACGTATAATTTAACATATTTGCCAGCCATCAAGTTTTTTTTGTGATTTTTTCAGTGCAACAAACTATTTTTATAATGCTGAACTTAAAGAAAATCCTGCCTCCTTTGATTAAGATGAATGAAAAGAAAACCTATCCTGAAGGTAGTAGAGATGGCAAGATATTAACAATAATATGGAAATACATAACATTAAAAGAATTTATGGAACTGAAAGAATGAGTATTTCTTTATCTGTCATATAAACTAAAGGTTCTTTTCAATGTAAGAACACCTTTTTGCACAGTTTAAAAGCACTCCAACAGACC
>NW_009736847.1:5483-25518 GCF_000703405.1 Apaloderma vittatum | reverse complement strand
TAAGAAAAGCAAATGTTCATATACAATCTAACTGAAAAAATAAAACACAACTTTCAATACCATCTCGAATCATCTTTGATGTTTTCCGTGTCGCCATTAACGGAATTCTGCCTCTGAAAAGTTTTCTGTGTGTTACGTTCTGTGACCTGTGAGAGGAAAATTGCTTGCTACATTCTTCAGGAAGGCATAAACATGATCAGGTTTAGGAGCCAGGTCAACAAAGTTCGGCAAAGCCTTGGCATTGTCAGCCGTGCTATTTTCTGCCATCCTCATTCTCAGTATAAAATTAAAGCTATATACAGCTGAACTTAAGGAAGCTGAAAGCATTATGTGTGCTGAATGGAAGTTATGAATTAATAATTTTTAATTTATCCTCAGGTGAATGTCCTGTGAAATCTTCATGCACTGGAGCTTATTCACAGTTGCTTTCTGGAATGATTTGGGATGCTTGCCAATAGGACAATTCTATCACATGAATAGTAGATGATGTTTTCACAGACAGCAGCTCTGATTCATTATTTCTGTAAGTTAACAAAGATAATTAAAAACCCCAAACTGTACTGGTGTTATTACTTGGTTTCATTATGATAACATTATATTTCCTGTTTAGTTTTGACTCTTTCTTTGATTAGTAGAATTTAAAGCCCTATAATATCCTTCTCTATGTCAGAAGACACTGTTAGCATTGTATTGACACCAGTTAATTCCTTTTAGTCAGCACCATACCCTGCTAGAAAGGCACCCCAGCTTGATTTTCAAATTTAACGCAAGGTTCATAAAAACTTTATTTTCCTGTTGCTGTCACTCGTGTATGCTAATAGGTAATGCAGAAGCTAATTATTATGAAACTGAGAAAGTAGGACAGCCCTCAGAAGATTAACTAAAATCAATTAGCAAAGGGAATGAAGTCACCAGTGACTTTCAATGCTCATCCCCACCAATACAGCCTTTCCCCTTCCAGGACATAGAGGGATTATTTTAATGGAAAAGAGGAGCTGGCTTCTGGGCTTTGACTGCCAACAGGAGAGTCACTTAATTTTGAAAGCCACAAAGGATTTTCTCATTTGAACATTTCTCTCTGAGGGAACGCAGTGAGATAACTGAGGTATTTTGTAATTTAAAAAGGAAATTGTTCTAATATTTGTAGGTTTGTTGCTCTCATTTTTTTTTTCCACTATAGAATTTGTTTCTTCATCATTTTGAGAAAGTTACAGAGTGATGAGCATTTTGATCCAAATATGTTGCTTTCGGTGTAACTAGAGTGCAAAGTGATTGTAAAGTCAGTATTATGTGATGTTCTGCTGAGCTAGTAGCAATGAAAACCCATATTGTGTTTAGTTAGTGTTCTGCAGTAAAATAAATGACTGCTTAAGAGTTTATGGGAAATAGGTAATCAAATCCATACATTTTCATAGGGCTTTTTCTTGAGAAGGACCTTAGGCTATGCCTGAGGCTTCCTCTAATCATGCTTTCATTCTCTCTTCCCCTTTTTCTGACCCTTTGTTTTGTAAATTGTTTTTATTTATATCTTCTGAATAATATAAAACCCCCAACAATTCAGCAAAACATCAGCTTGCCTCACATCGTAATGTTCATGTTTTAGTTACTTCAGAGGCTTTAATCAGATTGCACTAGTTTTTCCTGTGGATTTAAGGTCATGTGTAGTTTTTAAGAGCACAGACAGGGCGCAGGCACGGGAGGGCCGTTCATGTTATTTTTCAGTGCACTCTGAGCCCACACAGCCTGCTGTACATCCATCTGGCAGTATAAATAGCAGTCCTTGGACAGATACTGCAAGTGCTGAGGTATCGATTGAATCAATGTGAGCATCACTTTTATTTCCATCTCCCCACAGATTTCCATGCACTCACGAGGGACCAAGAACATCTTTCTACCTGTGAGTTCGAGTAAGTTGTGACTGGAATATAGCACGAGACCTCCACAGAAGCTTGTTTTAAGATAAAAACTTCTGTTGTGCTTCTATTTTTTTCCTCATCACATGTACGTTCGTTTAGAACATAATGCACTAATTCAGATATAACATCTGCAGTAAATATTTAAGGGCAAAGTCTCATTCTATTTCCTGCCACTAGGAATAGACACTGGAGAAATGCACTCAAGAAACATAGAAATATTCCTCTGAGATTCAAACATCCCTATTTCATTTACAGGGAGACTGTCTTGCGCAACTCCTTCTGTATTTCTTTCATGCAGATTAATTTGGCTATCATATTGATTTCATTCACACTTGGTACAGGAGCCTGAATTGCTTCCTACATCATTTCCCATGAGAAAATAACAGATATGGTCAGCTGAAGAGAAAACAGCCATGTAACTAAGGCTTTGAATTCTTGCACTAAATTTACAATATATATCTTCTCATTTGCTTCATTTTTTTTTTTCACTAGCTCACAATGCAAAGGAATTTCGGCTATAGCTGGAAAGCTTGGTCTAGTTGTCTAGTCACTACATCCATCTGGCAGTCCGTGAACAAATATAGGTAAAATGACAGGAGATAACAGCCTTAGGACAGACAATGACTTTAGTAAAACCTCAGAAAAATTTCTGACTCTTTGCCATAACTTGAATCAATGCACAATGATCCTTACAGCATAAGAACTGTTACACTATTTATGATAGTATTGTTGAGTCTGTGGGATGAATCTGGAACAGTGGCGGTATTTAAGGTTAAGAGGAAAGTCCTGTCACTCCATGATATCCTAAATCCTAACACACAGCTGATTTCTAGAAGGGTATATTTTAAACTCTTGTAAAATCAACCCCCAGTTTTGTAAGCTCCAGAATGTGTGGCACAGGGACATAATACTAAAACCAATGCTTCATTTACATATCCCTGTGTCTTATGGAAGTGTAAAATTCTTCAAGAGTTCACTTTTAATTTGTGTACGTATATTCTTCTAACCTTAAGTCTTGTTGGTAGTTGTCAGTATTATTGTATTCCAATTGAAAAAACACCAAATCATGATGATGGCTACTGATCTGAAATACAGAGCATGAATATTCAGCATTCTGAATATTGTTAAAGAATTTTCTGTGATTTATCAATGGTGGGTAAACAGATTTACAGGAGTTAAGAGTCATAGCAAAGAGCAACTTGTGAAAGTATGTATTTATGATTACAGTCTTATCTGAAGCCTGAGCAGACATTTAGCACATAAACTGTTACTCGTAAAATTTTTACGTGACTGTAATTTTTATTACTTTCATCTAGTCTTCCAGACTATAGGAGAAAGGTTATAACACCACTACTTCTGCACAACGAAAAAGTGGAAAATTTAGCTTCTGTTAACTCAGTTTATTTCCTGGTATAGAAAATTTAACAAACAATTCTCAGAAGAAATATCCTTGAGGCTGCACAGTTTGTTTTTCCTTTCTTTTGTGCTTCTTCTGTCTGATTTTACCCTGTTGAGGGAAAGCATTTCTCTCTTTCTCTCTCCTTCATATATTCCTCTTCTAATGTCAACTGTTGCTGCAAGATGGAAATCAAAGCCTCTTTGCCATGTTTAAAATGTATTATTAATGCATGCAGCTAGAGGAAAAATGTGCAGAGGATATAATCATTTTGACATCTATTTTACTGTCCTCTGCCAGGCAATGAATCAAAAACATCTCAACCATCCTGAAAAGGTTATCACATGGGAAGAGAATTCTATTACTGGCATTGGGCTTCTTTGTATGTTGTCAGTAAGCGAAGCAATAAATCTATTTAAACCAAAGAATGCAGAGATGTTGTCAGAGTTTAGTGGCCAGCCCAGTATTAAACTTTGACGGACTTCAGCAGTACTTGTTGCAATATAGTAGTAATGTGAGCCAGTATGGGTGGAGGGACATCTCTACTGGTTGTCGTGGGACTTGGAGTGGTGCCATGGCTTGTTATGCTACACCTACACCTATGCATACTAATAATAAACCACCCCTGCAACATATTAGGGATAATCAATAATAAAGTTGGTCCGTTTGGGTCACCTGACCCATCTTCTCCTCCCCATGGGCACAGCTGCCCCCTCCCCACCCCGTGATTGTCTCCTGTGCCAGGAGCCCCAGGGAAATTTTCTCCTGGTGCTCCCCAAGCAGGACAGATGTATACCATAATGTCATGCTTCCTGGCTTTGTGTTGTCAGAGCAAAAATATTAAAGGTGCTGAAATACATACCTCAAGCTCAAACATACAGGGAAGGATGTGCTGCTACGATAACACGACAGACCAAAAACTGTCATGCTCTGCAATGGCTCTAGAGAGTACTGCATCCCAAATTCTGTGTTGGAACAGGAACAAAACTGGCACAAACTGGAGCAATCTGGCCTTTGTGTCTAGTTTTCCAACATACATGCTGCATCGAGCCTTAATCACAAAATCTGTTATTGAATTACTGACATAAGTGACTCCCTTTCCCTCTGAATCTTAACAAGCATTCAAGCCTTGCTGGTTTAAACAATAAAAAAGAACAAACAATTGATCTTTATTATATGATTCAGGCATATTTCACAATTCTTACTTAGCCAAAGGCATTATTAGAATAGAATATTTAGCTGTTGCTGTCTAGCTTAGGTGTTTTACACTTCCTTCAGAGTTATGATCTGACTATTTAAATCAACCAAATTTTTTTCCTGCTTCGTTCAGTAATGAGCATTTTTCCAATAACCACAAAAGTCATATTCATTCCTCTTATGGTTCACCTACTTTATTTTCATGCAATAACAACAAAAAAAAGAGGTAAAGATAAGCAGTGCTAACCCAGTGCCTAAAACACAGAAGCAGAAAACCTGAACTTTCGCCCTTTCTTTAACATTTCCGAGAATGGTTTTTTGTCAGCTAGAACACAGCAAAGCATTTCTCTCTATGCTGGTATATGTGCACGCACCCATTTACTCAGTTTTCTTCAGAAGGAGGCCATCATGTGAGTGAAACATTTTGAAGGACAGAAGCTTCACCTCCCTGTGCCTCTATGTTCCTTCTCTGAAGACCACTAGCCTCAACATCCATGCTGGACCTTCCATGCCTTTCCATAGGAATTCTGTCCTCAGCCCAAGCACATTTCCAGCTTTAGTGCTGGGACTCAGCATGCCCAGTATTCCCCAGCAGTGTAACTCTGAAAAATGATGAAAGTCATTAAAGACATTATCCATTGTGATTTGGAATGGAAAAGTCCCATTTAGAACACTGTTTACACAGCAACTGAGGGCACGTGTTTCTTTCAATCCCATTCTTCTTTTCAAATATATTTTTATTTCTATTGAAGATAGACAATCACGTAATCACACAACAAACAAATATTTTAGCCAGATGTTTACAGCAGATTGTGACTTGTTTACAGCAGATTGCTGCAGGGACCTGCCTCAGGGCAGGTTAGACTGCGCTGGGGAAGGGATCTGCAGCAAAAGAGCTGACTAAAAGCTCTTTTGGGTTGTTTTTTTCGAAGCTAGGAAAATGCCCCACCTGTGCTTGGGATGGTCAGCTTGTGGGCGGGTTGCTAAGAGGGCCTGGGTGGAGCCAGCACCACCTACCTATGATCGGGCCACCAGGCTATAAGATGGCTCAGGGAGGGCAGTGACTAGTCCTTGCCCATGGGGAGCAAATGGTGCCTGTGTGTCCCCTGGGCAGTGCCTTAGCTGGCTGCAGCTTCTAGGACCGGGTGCTGAGCCTCTGCCGGTGTACAAGGTAAGTTCAGTCCCTCTAAGTGGTCAGAGGCCAAGGGTGCTTATCCCAACTGATCACAAGGTGCCAGTTGCTTGTAGAGGTCTGGCTGTGGTTGCTACCCAGCCAAAGGCTGCGCTTAGGAAAATCTGTGGGCACCTGGACAGAGGCCCCGTGCAAACATGCAAGTGTCCAGGCCTCTGGCTGCACAGCGTGGCAGAGTGATGGACACCTGTGTAAGGTGAACA
The DNA here is from genome assembly GCF_000703405.1 of Apaloderma vittatum. Lineage (NCBI taxonomy): Eukaryota > Metazoa > Chordata > Aves > Trogoniformes > Trogonidae > Apaloderma > Apaloderma vittatum. The sequence continues at coordinate 19,614 of NW_009736847.1, read as the reverse complement.
GGTGAACGGTCTGCTCAGCCTGGTGGCTGAGCTGAAGGAAGAAGTGGAGAGGTTGAGGAGTATGAGGGAGTGTGAGAGAGAGATTGACTGGTGGATCCATTCCCTGAGAGGAAGGAAACAGGTTGAGGCCCCACATCAATCAGAGGATGCCTTCCTCTCTTGTCACCAGGCAGTAGGAGGGGACCTCAAAGAAGGTGGGGAATGGAAACCAGTCCCTGCTTAGGGAGGCAGGTGAATCCCCTCCCAGCCTCCTCCACCTTCCCAGTTACACTTGCAGAGCAGGTATGGAGTCCTGCAGGAGGGACTGGCTGTTGGAGAGGAGGACGATTCACCTGAGTCAGAAGTGCCAGGTAGACTGGGTCACCAGAGAGCTGGCATCTCAACTGGCTCCACAAAGAAAATCAGATGCGTCACTGTGGGCAACTCTCTACTGAAGGAGGCAGAGGGATCAATATGCTGTCCTGACCCACTTCACAGGGCAGTCTGCTGACTCCCTGGGACACAGGTTAGGATGGCTCAACAGGAGCCAGCAGTGTGCCCAGGTGGCCAAGAAGGCCAATGGCATCCTGTACTGGATCAGGAATGGTGTTGCCAGCAGGAGCAGGGAGGTGATCATGCACCTGTACTTGGCTTTGGTGAGGCTGCACCTTGAGTACTGCATCCAGTTTTGGGTCCCTCACTAAAAGAGGGACACTGAGGTGCTGGAGAGGGTACAGAGTTGGGCTGCCAAGCTGGGAAAGGGCTTAGAACATGTCTTGTGAGGAAAGGCCGAGGGATCTGGGGCTGTTTAGCCTGGAGAAGAGGAGATTTAGGAGAGACCTTATTGCTCTCTACCACTACTTGAAAGGAGGTTGTAGAGAGCCAGGGGTTGGTCTGTTCTCCCTAGTGGAGAGTGACAGGACAAGGGGAAATGGCCTGAAGTTGCACCAGGGGAGGTTCAGGTTGGATATGAGGAAGAATTTCTTTACTGAGAGACTTGTCAGACATTGAGTCGCCATCCCTGGAGATGTTTACGAGAAGGGTAGATGTTGCCTTGAGGGACATGGTTTAGTGGTGTCGTTAGGGCTGGGACAAAGGTCGGACTCAGTGATCTTGAAGGTGTCTTCCAGCCAAAACTGTTCTATGATTCTACAGAACTGATGAGATGAGAAAAACCTTCAAGGAGGCAGGATAATGTTCAGTATTGGTTTATATAGTTCTGGACTGTGTAAGAATGCAGTTGAGAATTTTGCCTAATTTCGAAAAGAAAGGATTAAGAATGAACCATTCTGAACCATAAATCAACCAGCCAGAATTGATTCTGAACTAAAAGGTCACATATATGTTACATATCAAAAAGAAGCATTTCCAGGTGAAAGTTGTGGAGATCGGGAAAGACTGTATTTATTTCAACAGATTGCTAGCACTTCTGTTTAGTCTTATGTTTTATTTTGTAAGTTGCAGAGGTTTTTGATTTGTTTTATTTTTTTATTTTTTTAAAGCAGGATAAATTTCTTGAGAAAAATGGTTCTGAACCTCACTTGCTACTTGGTTCGAGAAATAAAAAAAGTGGTCAAAGGTTTTGGGATCACCAGTAACTTGAAAGACCAGTTGAGCATGTTAGTCTCTTTCAGTCAATAAAGACCAAACTTATAAAGTTACCATTTTTCACCAGGCTGCCTCAGAGCTGGTTCTATTGACACTTTACTCCTGAATTCTGTTCCTCTCTGACTATTCCTCAGAAGTCCACAATTCAATTTATAAGACTTAGAACTCAAGTCAGCAATTATTCTTCCTAAGGAAATACAAGAAAGGATAGAACTATGAGCACCTTGAAAAATGCCTGTAATTTTCAATGGCATGATCACTTTGAATTTTTCAGAATATGTACTGTGCATACATCTTTTAATATATTAATTTTACATTCATGTCATATTTTCAAATTACATTTTTACGTGTTTTCAGAATAGGTACTGTAATATTTTCCTGAGAAACAGGAATTTACCTCTTTCTGTGAAGCAAGGCACTTCTCAGATGTAGTGACGGCCAACTCATTATTGATTTCTTCTAAGAGAATAAATTTAAGATGACTTAATTTGGTGTTTATTAAAGCATTTCTGTACATATATAGTACCAGACTGAGGCGCAAGTTTTAGCTTTCAGGTTTGACTGTTCTAAAGTAATTAAACATATATATGGAAGATAAATCCGTCTGTGTATTATTAAACAAAATTACCTGTGTGTAATATTAGGCTCGGGTAATCTCTGACTAAAACTGATATAATAATTATTAGCTGGAAACTAAATAAGTGTAAGAATTTCGCTCTCTATATCCTATTAGGTTTTTTTACACTTCTAAGCATATATCCTATTTGTTTTTCTACACTTTTAAGCATCCACTGACAGACATTGAATATTTGGCTAGATAAACCTTTGGTTTGAGTTAAATACCCTGCACTTCAGTTCAGAGAAAAGAGCATTGCAGTCCCCTCTTATCTCAGGCTGGAAACTAACTCGAGTACTGCTCAGAAGTCTCAGAACAAGAGAAAAGGAAAAAAAAAAAATAATAATAACAACAAGAAAAACGGATAGAAGCAATATTGAGTTGACCCTTCCCTTCAAGACAATGGCATACAGATCCCTGTCATCTCTGGAAAAGTATTCTTCTAATCTAATCTACTCCCTACAAATTTTCACTCACTAAAGAGCTCAGCTGTTGTAAACTTTATTATAGTATTTCCAATTGCCTCAGACCTTTTTTTTTTCCTCCTAAGTGTCTAACCTGAATCTTCCTTTCTGCATTTTAAGGCCACTGTTTCCTGGCTGTTCAGCAGGGACAGGAGAGTAGATTGTTCATCTTTGGCGGAAGGCAGTACGTATTTTAAGACCGTTACTGCGTCTCCCCTAAATTTTCTTTTTTTGTGAGCTTAATAACCCCAGTGTGTTCTCCCCTTCTGCAAAAGTTGTAACTTTCGTCTCTTTGATCAATCTTTTTGCTGTCCAGATGGTCCACTTTGTTCTTGAATTGTGCTGCCCAAAATGCCCTCAGTACATCACCTAAGGCATCACCAACACTGAAAACAGTAATTACTGTATGTCTTGGAGACTGTGACCCTATTTATACATCCCAGTATGATGCTTTTTTCACAACAGTGTGACATTTTTGACTGTAACGTGCTTGTCCTCCACAGAGATTTATTATTCAATAAATTGCACAGTAACATGTGTATACATACATATACACACATACATATACATGTGTTTGAGGCTGGAGTTTCCAGAGGATCTTTTAACTTTTCATTAGAAAACATATAGGAAATAGTTTATTGACTTATTAAAAGCAAAGTTTTCTGTACTCCTGCACAGCAACCTTATGCAGGAGATACGATGACAGTCTTGTGCATTTTACTCTAACTAATTACATGTGTTTTCTCTGTAAATATGTTTTGCCTCTTCCTGTAGGAGAAAAACAACTTATGCAGCCTGAACACAGCGTATATATGCACATGTAGCAGAAAACAAAATCAAGAACTCCTCTAAATTCAAGTTCTGCACTTTCCAGGAAAATATGAGCTCTTTGTCTGTCTGCTCCAGCTTGTGCTCAACCCCCAACCAGCTCATCCAGAACAGAGAAGCAGCCTTAAAAGCCACAACTTCCTACACAGCAAAAGAAAGAAAACACTATTTCAGGACTGTGCACAGCTTGGGCTCCACCTGCATCTTCACTCTTGCTTCTCTGGATATATCTTTCTCTTAAGTGAGAAAATCCTGTCCTCTGTTGAGCCATTCAGCACAACTAAAGGTTTCAATGCTCCTTAAACTTACCAGTTTATTGAAGCAGTGGGTATTGTTGTAATATTAGGGTAATTATTCCAGCATATGTTTATATGTTGAGGAACACGCTTGTTCGTTTGAAACCTCTGAAGAATTATCTGAAATATTTTTGAGTATCTTCAACAGCCGTGGTTTCTCCTGCAAATTGTGCAGACGACCAGTGTGAAGGGAAGTATGATATCAACAGCAATTTTTAGCTTTGTCCAGAATGCATAATGCTTCATCAGGGTGGACTCTAAGTTTTGTGTTTGAATGGAACACAAGCAAGAATGATGCCTGAGTGTGGGAAAACAACGGAAGATCAGCGAGGAGCATTGCAAACATGCTCAAGTGTCTTGCAGCTGGGGTGTCAAGAAACATGCATCTCTTATTAATTGCTGTTCAGTCTTGTGTGCTTGACAAGTAGAACATCTGTGTTTGGATAAAATAAACCTGTGATGGACTCAGAGGCACTTTATTGCACATACTTGGGACTTCTGCCCTGATGTGGAAAAGATCAGAGCACAGTGGAAAACTACACCTGCAAAATCACTTACATATCTCAGTTATGAGATAATGAGAACAAATTTATTCCTTGCATTTCATATGCGGTTTTGTGGTGGTTCCCATGTTCTGCTTGTACTGGTTCACTCAGCAAGATCAAACTATAGAGGAACTGGTCTGGGTTCAGCACACCTTGTCTCTTCCTCCCTATTCCCACACTGAGTTTGTTCTCTCTCTTTCCAAGCAGTGAACAGGGAGGTTCTTTATTTCAATCACTCCTGTTAATCTGCAGCTTTCCTCAGATCCTATGTATATTAGTCCATTTTAGTATTAGTTCCCTCACTCTCCCAGCTGAAAAAAAGGATGCAGAGCAAGGAAATGCTCTGCTCATGCAGAGCATGGAGAAAGTGAGTAACTGCCTGCCAAAGCTGAGTTTTTTGGGATGAAGATGAATTCCTGGTTATTTAGGACCAGGCTGGACAGCCTCACTTGACGGGGAGCTGGAGGACTCCAGTTCTAAAAAGAAAAATTAGCCGTTTCCATCCCAGGGGACAAGAAAAAGCCTTTTCCAAGGGACTGGCTGGGGGGGCTGACTCAGTGATACTAGTACATACATCAGTCCAAACTCTCATTTATTTTTATTGATATCGATGTGGTACTTAGGATGATGTATCAAGAGCTCTAATCTATATTTAGCACTGCAGAATCGTTAGCCCCAAGATGTTATCTACTTCTCATTTTTTGTTTTCCTTTGTTTCATTGTAACAGTCGAGTTTAGAATAATGGAAGAGGTTAAGCAGATGTTCAAATAAGACCGAAACATTTGTTTGCTGACTATTATGCACTGATGGTGCAGTATAAATAACAAATAATGCAGCCAAGAATCACAACACCATGTCCCTGGGGAACAAATAATGATGTTTAAACCCTATTTCAGCAAAATACTTGAGCACACACGTACTTTTCATCTGTTAAATCAAAACAGTCTTCGGTGTGGTACAAGCACTGGAAACAGTGACTTGCCACGTGCAGAGCTCAGGAGATGGGGAAGCAGAGATGGTTTGCGATGCCCGCTCCAAGGACTGATGGGAGGAGATGGATGCAGTTACAATCTCAGCATCAGTGTCAGCATTTTTTTTTCTTTTGGCAATTAACACAACTCCAAATTTCATCCTAATGAAATTATTAAGTTAATTAGTTTTCATCGAGTCACTGGACACAGAGCTTATCGCTGTTAGCATAAATAAAGATTAATCAGCCAAGAAAACATACTTTCAAACCACATTGCTTGTAAATGCAATAAATGTTTAATGTGAAGATGAAAGAACCGTATGTAAAGCTGACAATTCCCTCCCTGGACCTTCCTTACTCCCTGCTTTAGTAATGATCTAAACCCCACTCTAAATCTATGCCTGGAAGTATAGGCAGCTGATGTTTCTGAAGTCTTTAATTAATATCTTTCTGAATCAAAATTATTAATTTAGTTATTCCTCAAAATTAACCACTAGTGTAGTTCTCTGCTTCGTTCTTCATTGAAATCCAATATCTGCTCTACAGAGGTCTGACTTTTTTTCTGTTGATTGCTAAATTAAATGAAAAGAAATCCTCATTTAATAACACAGCTTGGAAAATATTAGTGGAAATTATATACAACACTTTATCACTCATAGTTATTTACTTTTGTGTCTTCTATTAATGTTTGTGTGGAGACTGGCCATTTTATTTTATTCTTCTGGTAAGATTTCAGAGTGCTCTGTATATCAGGGTAATAAATCCATACCCCAGTGAGAATATTCTGTGGGATAATAAGTGACTCTGGAAACACTTAAAACTCAGACTGAAAAAAAAAAGGAAAGAATTGCATTCAATGGCCTGAACAGTACTCCTTACATCAGAGAGGTGATGTGGATGCTCAGTACAATGTAAATAAAGGCAGAAGAAAACACATCTTCTGTTTTGGCAGCGCGAAGCCCATTCTTGTATGAAATCCCTCTTTCTTCAAAGTTCAGAAAGCTCCAAATTAGCATTTTGAAACAGGATCATAGATGTCGTCTTTGCTTTCAAAATAGAGACATGTTCTAGGTTATTATCACGCAGAGTAGCAATCGATTTTTTCTTTGTCATGTAGGCCCATATTTTTTTCATTTAAACGAGCACAGATTTTTTATAAGCTTAAATTTGTCAATTAATCTGGCTAACTGCTTACTATTTCTGGCTTATTCAGTTGGTGGATAGTGTCTCACTGAAAAATTTAACGCTGTTAGTAACTTTCTAGGCACCAGCAATATCATTCAGCTCTTCTAACTCTCCATACATAAGCAATTCATAGCTTAGATTATCTCCTTGGATTTTCTCTTTAGTCAATGGATGAAGACAGATAGGTCCAAATTCATCTTTCCATTGTAACGGATGTGTAATGTAAGTAGGGTTAAGTCTATGGAAGCACTTCTTTCCAGTGATTAGGCACAGCTAAAAATAGATGCGATGAATCCTACCCTGGCTGTCATTACCATCCCATAACAAGGTCCATTGTGTCAGATCTGGCACCAAAGCCCCCCCACTTTTCAAGCATTCCCTTGACCCCCAGTAACGATACACAATCAGCAAATGATTTTACTAACCTGACCAGTTCCTCGTAACCGAGCAGGTCTAGACCACAAAAACAAAGCCCCTTTCCTCTTTAGGCAAACCGGTGAATTCAAAGAGGCAGTGTCAGGCACGTGATTAATAAAAAATACTTTATACAAGACATGAGATAAGATAGAAAGCATCAGATATAATGGGATTTAGTTTGCAATATCTGGATTAATTAAAAGTGATTTGAGATTGTGGAAGATAGATGGGCTTTGCTAATAATAGCAGCAGTGGTAACTCTAGACCTGATTTTTTTTTCTGCATAAGAATTGATTTTTTTTTTAATATTTAATTCCATTCTTGAAAATTGGGTTGAAAATGATTTATATTGCGATGTTAAATTCAGAGTTAATGAACCTGAAGAGGTATAACCTGGTTTTCAGAATTTCTTCCATCAGACATGGATAATTTGTCTTGTGAAATGTTCGAGCACTTAAATGACAAATGTTTGAAGGTAAATGTTAAATTGTTAAATTTCATTTTGGAATAAATGTTAGATCTCAGCCTTTTGGAAAAGTACAAGAGAGAATAAGTAGCTACTGCTAGCGCTTTGGTCATTCCTATGGGTTTTTATTCGTCAAACTATTCTACTCAAAGTAATCTTAGAAATCCATTGAATACTTGTTTCTGATCACGAATTACCTGCAATGACTTTGATTTCCATAAATGAGCACCTTCAAATGGAATGAAAATTTTTTGCGAACACAAAGCAGGTGGCAGCTCAAGCTTGTGATCTTTTATATGCTATTTGGGTCTTACATTGCCTGTAGGCAACTTTGGCCTTATGTTGCTTCTTTCATTCTGTGACTTGATTTTATTTTATTTTTTTGATAATTTACCCTTTTTTTTTTAAGCAAAATCCTTTCCTACTATTTCTGCGTCATCTGGAGGATTGAGAATTTACAAGCAGGTGAAGGACAGCTGGGGAAAATCCATGTAATTATAAAAAATTCTGGCACAATCTTTCCTAAATAAGTGTTCACTGGACTTTTGTTTCATGTTGGAAAAAAAATAACATTTCAAGGCAATGAGAGTGTTTTTGTTTGATGGTTGTTCTGTTGCCAGTGTGACATGAATGGGTTGCCCTAGTGTATTTTCCAGCAGAAAGTTATTTTTAATCATAAAGTGCACCACCAACACAGTTTCTTTGCTATCTCTGTGGTCTATCTTTTAAACACACTGTCATGGGCAGCATACAATACTATAAAAAAACTGAACTCAACTTTGATCATAAAAGAATGTCTCCAAAAGAAATCAAGATTCTGGAATAGATTGAAGGAACTTGTGAAACCACCATATATATTGCATTACTTTTAAGTAAAAGATACAGCTTATCCTTTCTGTTAATTTGACAGTTTTCAGAATTACCAGGAATAGATTGAAGGAACTTGTGAAACCACCATATATATTGCATTACTTTTAAGTAAAAGATACAGCTTATTTTTTCCTTTTTTGTTAATTTGACAGTTTTCAAAATTACCAGATTCTCCTAAAGAAACTTAATTTCTCATTAATACTTTGATAAAGCTAACCCAACTAAATGCAAACTCATGCTGTAGACATCTTAGCCTTTCAGTTTGAACAGATTGGAAAATAAGTCTGACCCCTCTTGATGAGACACGAACTAGCTAATCTGTTGGTGGATGTGAGACTGATTCTTGCAGCTGAAAGCAATGCTGAGTTTTATATTAATTAGTGAGAAAGCTCACCCTTGCGTTAAAGTTCTGAACAGTGAGTTGGAATAAGGAAAAGGAGTTTATTATTGGTACTTCCCTTTGTCAGTGGGCACTGCTGGTAGCTGCAAGGCAGATCCTATATATATAGGTTCCAGACAAATGCCTAGCGTTTGGGACATGACCTGACAAGCATCCTCTTCGACACAAAAAGAGGGAAGAGGAGGACTGGGCTTTGCCCAAAGGCAGTGAAATGTGTTACTCAAGTGTTGCCTATGGTCTCCAAACTTTGTTCCAAAACCAAGTCTGGAAACCAATCCTCATTTGCGATAGATCACTCCGTGCAACCTTCCACAAAGGCTCACTTGCCGAATGGCCATCCAGAACCGCTAGAATATTTGCTGTTTCTCCTTCGGAAAAGATTTCTCCAAGATTAGCTATTACACACATTGTCTCCTGAGGTTGAATTTCCTATTTCTTACCACCACGCTCTTTGTGCCTCACTTACTTTCTCTACCACGCGCTAAACGTTTTAATATCATGGTGATATATACTTGGCAAGAAGACGGCAGAGGGGAGGGGAGTAGCACATCCTTCCTTTTCACATTTATTATTGGCGCCTCATCCAGAACACATTTAATGAGGCTCCAGATGAAATATGTGAGTCTCATCCCTTCAAGCACAATTTGCAAGCACAGAAATATAAAAGAATAGATTATACACAGCACTGGCTGTTAAAGCGTGTATAATGGCTTGTGTTTTTAATGAACAAATAAACGTGAGAATAAATTATGTTTCTTACCACATGATATTCTGATCGTTCAAGCGTAACAAGAGAGACGGCTCATGCACATGTTATTACAATGCAGAGAAACAATTTGCATGCATCGACTGTATTTTCAGGAGTATACTTAACTTTTGTTACCACAAAAATAAATTGCATGTATTACTGCTCACAGAAGTATGTACTGTAATTTTTTTTTCTAATGTTATATTTTAAGGAAGACCAGAGGATGGAAATTGGTGATTTTACATCTTCTTTAAACAAGAATTTTTTGAATATGTGTAGATTTAAAGCTTGAATGCACACGGCATTTAAAGGGCACTACCAGAAATCTTTTGGGGTTTACTTTTTATTTTTATGGTTGCCCAGTTTTCCCAGGGCTGGCACAATCAAAACACTTCTAACTCACGTTGCAACTTGTCCTCAGATTCAAATAAGTTTTCAGCCCTACTGCTCACCCTACTGAGCTTCCTGGATTACTTCTATTCAGAAGAAAATGTGTTGAGCAAGAAGGAGGTGGTTGAGTCCCCATCCCTGGAGGTGTTGAAGAGACGGGTGGATGTTGCATTGGGGGACATAGTTTAATAGGTTGATAGGGCTGGGACAAAGGCTGGACTCAATGATATTCAAGGTCTCTTTGAGGTTAAACTATTCTATGATTCTATGATTCCAAGGGGCAAGACTCTCTGGAATTGATCGCAGTGGGATTCCCATGGGGAGGTTTGGGTTCACTTTGCTCCCCCCGGGGACGTTTAGAATTGCTGCCTCTGGAGGCTTCTAAAACAGACTGATACGAGCAAATATTTTGTGGAAACTATGCAAGGATAGACAGGATGAGTTAAGCAGGATTTTCTTCATGCGAACCTTAAAAATTGCTTTCAGAATCAAACAGGTCGCATTCAGGGTTTTGAGTTTCAGAAGGGGAACAGGCTTCTCAAATCTTCCTAGTCCTAGAGGTCTAAAACATTCTGACTGCATTTCTCAGAATTGCACAAGTCCACAGAAGTCTTCAAACCTGAAAACAGGCTCCTTTTTTTGCAATTGTCAAGGGAAATAAGGCAAGTAAACAAATTAAAAATAGATATGTTTCAATTAAATGTTTTGCAACTAATTATAAGTAATTGTAAAACTTAATTTAGTATTACAAAATGTAAAAGACCCAAATAAAACCAGATATATAAGAGCACGTTATTTTGGAACAACAGAATTAAAATCTGTTCCAATGATATGAAAGCAGACCTTTTCAAAACTAAGAAGCAATCCAAACAATACGTTGTCAAAAAAAAAAAAAAAGTGAAACAAAAAAAAAAGGTTTACTTCCTCCATTCCCCTATGGAGAAAATTTCATCTCAAAATTTTCAGTTACTCCTTAGTAAACTATAAGTTACACCTTCCTACGTTGGGTTCATTAAGATTCAGTTAGTTCCTTTTCCAGAAATCAATGCATTAAAGAAAGTAGAAGCTCAACTATGTACCTAGATAAAGCAATTTTGGGTTTAATTGTTACTTTGTCATGTGTATATTTAAAATTTGCATTTCTTTTTCACTAATTTTATGTGTTACAATTTGCAAATGTAAAATATATTCATCACATACTCTGAAAATTTTCTGTAGTAGGTACGATCTTAGGAGCTTTGCTGATTTTCAGAACGCAATAATAATAATAATAATAATATACTTTTTATTATTTTTATATTAATTAGGTAAAAGAGTGCAACGTTGATAATAAAAATTAAAGTATTCAACATTTATAACAAAGGAGTTCAGGACAAATGATACAGGCTGTGAAGCAACAGTGCTAATTCCTCTTCTGATTTTCTGAAAGAGTGATCTGAATACAGAGGCAACAGCTGCCTGGCCAAGCACCTTCCAAAAAAATAAAAAAAGTCACCTAGTATTATTAATCTGAGCCTTCAGTGAAGTGCATCGTATTATAACACCACAAAGCTGTCACCATACCCCAGCGAGTAACAGTAAGTGCTGTTCAGACATGTTTTGCTCCAGTGGAACTCTTCAGTTTCCTCCAGCAAAGAAAATGAAGCCCATGTGCATAGTTTGAACCAGCTGGCAGCTCTTTAAATTAGATAGGCATGAGCTACTAAGAGCGGACACTCCTCCAGATGCCACCGCAATTAAAAACAAAATAGATTTCCTTATTTTGAGACACCCACATAATTTCTGGCTGTCAAGAGATTGGCGTATTTTGACAATTTAACTAAAATAGATGCCTTCAGGGGGAAATATAAAAGCTGTAACTTTTCATGTCAAGGAACTTTGTTTTTCCACTGAAAATGTGTGACACTAAAAAAAAAAAAATAACAAAAAAAACTCCCCACAGTAAAACCATACACACAAAAAACCCTCTCAAGATAAAGAAAAACAGAACCTGGATGTGTTGTGAGAACTTTCACAGAAATCATTAGACTTGCTCAGTAACTAACAGCGATGAGGCACTCTCTTCCCTAGACACAGAGATATGTGAAGGCATTAAAATACCCACCATCTGCTTTTGCTTGTGCTTTGTTTCATATGCAGAATAGTGACAAGGAAAACTCGTAAGGCCTACAGATTTTATTTCTTTTTTCACTACGGGTACAGATCATCTGACCAAAATTAGGTGAGATGCCACGTCCAGACTAGATGCCTGCTTTTAGTCGTCTTTCAGCTGCTCAAGGGCAAGTGTCTTTCTCCCCTGCTTACACAGAACCATAGAATCATTTAGGCTGGAAAAGATCTTCAAGATGATCGAGACCAACCGCTAACCCAGCAATGCCAGGTCCACTAAGCCCCGCAGAAGGAAGCACTCCATGATGTCAGGTGGAGAAATCGCATCCCAGCAGATCTTTTCAGGTCATTGAACCATCGTGAAAGAAAGATATTTCCAGAGCAGGTATGAAACACCATTGTCTGATGTGGGATAATTGTCCAAAACAACTCTATTAACTTTATGGCATTTTTCACCCATCAGAACATCAAGAAAGTTTCCAGGAGGGTGTCATTCTAAGGAACAGGTGGTAGAAACAGATATTCCTCGACAATACATTACTATTAGTTAAAACATTGCAAACATCTTTGTTAATGCTGTGAATTAGGTGTCACATGCACTAGAGTGGCCTGAACCAACACTGATTCAACTGTAAGCCAAAGGATGTCGCCAGGATTCAGGAAAACCTTAGTAAGTTGCTTCAGGTTGTTATAAGCCTTTACCACAGTGTAGTAGCAAGTCTCCAAATACTTCCCTGGCACTGCAAACCAACAGCTGTTCCCACTCTTTGGAAAAAATACATGTCCTATAGAAACTCCTGTCTGGTGGCATTGGTCTTGCAGCTTTTCTAATACCTGAATGAAAAAAAAAATTTAAAAAAGGAAAAAAATTACTTTTAAAAGCAGAGATTGACATAGCAGCTTGAATTTCACTTAAAAAGTCTATCTTTTCTGATAGGATAGCAAAACCAAGGTTAAATATTCAGCAGACAGCTGAATTCACTAACGTAGATCATCAGTTGCAGACACTGCGATACATTGTTATTACCTGCTGTAAATAAACAGGATTTAATGCTGAGACACTGACATCTGTTAAACATGAAATATTTCTCTCCTTGTGGTTCACATTTATGTGAGCATTACATAAACGCTCATCAGCCTTTAAAACCAGCAAAACGTGAAGTCTTAGAAAAGCCAGACTAAGAAGTTCCTGTAGGGGAGACAGACCACCAAGGTCTCCATTATTTCAGTGTTTGTTTGATTTCAGATAAAATACTGTTTTATCAAAACAAACAAGCAAACAAATCGCAGGCGTGCTGATTAGAATTTTACAGCCTATTTCTGATCAGCCTTCTAAGCTTTTTAAAAGACTTTAAAAAAAAGAATCTCGCCTTCCAAAAATGTATTTTTAATTGTTGAATAATTCAGATCCTAGATGAAACTATTAATCAACCTCTGTGTCAACATTTCCGTGTTACGAACTCAAAAAAGATAACTGCGATAACCTCAAAGCCAGTAAACTGGATCATCTCTTCATCAGTCAATTCCCCACAACTCACAAGTGTCAGTCATTCCAGAGACTCATTTAATACATCTCTCCACACATTCACTGTCTGCTTTTAATGTTCACAACATCTGCTGTCAACAAAGAAAAATAAAAGGGAAATTAGTTTTGATTTGCATCCTTTTATGATAAGGTATTCCAGGCACGGACTGTCACTAGTCCTGTTACAGATGGCATTTGGAAATATGCCTTTATCTATGATTTTGATCAATTTATTTGATTGTTTTGTCTTTTTTTCTTCTCTCTCTCTCTTTTTTTTTTAATTGTAGAGTCCTCTGTGTTTCTTGAGAGGTCATAACTAAGACATGTAATGTTTTCAACCTTGACCTTGGGAATCAGGCTTCCTTCCTGAAGAATTGCCGTGTTTCTTAGGACAAGCAGCAATATAAGCAAAAACCTAACGAGTGGATTCAAGGAATAGATGGAGAAAAAAAAATCCTAAAATACAGTACTAACTCGCAAGATTAGCAAGGCTCGTAGCTCTCATGGAGAGCTTTTGAGCACCAAAAACCTCCAAACAAACTACAGTGCGATATGGGGAATTTCTTGTTTGCTTTTAAAGGGAGCTTCCCTCAACAAGTGAAGGCTCAGAGAAAGTTCAAAACTGCTCTTTTGAAATTTTACTGGAGTCAAATGGTTAACTCACAGTATGTTTTAGCTTCTTGGAGAGTTTGCATGGAAGCTCAGTGAAAGTAA
>NW_009736847.1:0-5452 GCF_000703405.1 Apaloderma vittatum | reverse complement strand
CCTGCTGAAATCCTTCATATGAAACCAATTGCCTTTTCCCAAAATCTAAAAAGCCCAAAACACACAATTCACTGTAGTATCATGGGTATAATCCATGGACTAACAAATTCTTCATGCTTCTGCAGTAAGGGAAAAGAAAAAACAATGCATAAACCAACTTAAATCTATATTTAGATTACTGAATAAATGTGACACAGGCACATAAAGCCATAATGTGAGCCCATTTTTCGAGAAAGGAGTTAAAATAATTGGTTTCCAAGATCTTTTGGAAGTTTTACAATTGAAGTTATACATCACTTGTCACGTAGTTTGGATTTCTCATAAAGTGCACAAGGTTCTTCTATTGTCACTTGCTTATCATGATTTGTCCATTCAGTTATGAAGTATTCGGTGTCATTTATGTCTTTTCAACTTCATTTGGCATGTCTGTAAATTAGAATCCTTTATTAGGTTTGGCAATGAGCTGGAATTTCAGTAATGACTTCAAAAATGATGCGTCTGCACTTCCAACCTCTTCATATCAGTGCCAAATTTGGAAAATTAATTCTTTTTCTTTACACCAGCTGTCTGTGCCAGAAGACGGTTGAACAAACGACAGTGTGGGGAGAAGAGAACAGAGAATAGAACAATGGAGAACTGGGACCGAAATTAATTTGATTGTCGCTCTGAAAAGGCAGCACTTTTGTAATGCTAGACTGCTGCACGCCAAGAATCATTAAAGGTAATTCCAATTAAAAGGTCTGAAACCCAGACTGAAACCAGAAGCGCCCACTGCTGCTTACTGTCTAAGACTAACTCTGAGAGGAAACAAAGATTTAGGACCACATTTTCTCAAAGTATGTTTTCTTACCAGATCGAGCTGAAGGTGTAGGACCTCGGCTGGCACCCATGAAAAACTGCATCTCTAATAAAAAGATGATAAGAAGACACCTCCAAGGAGTCAGAAAGACTAGTTAAGACTAGATTTACATAGATATTTTATAGCAGAAGCCAAATAGTGCTCTTTGTAGTGCAGCTCTCAAACACAAGTCAAGGATCCTTCCTTCTGATGAACCATAAGATACACCCTCTCACATTTATCTTTACTTTTCCATTTCACTTTGCACTTTTTATGTGCAACCAACCAAATTAACATAACCTCTTCTATCGAGAACTGTTTTTTCAGTTCTCAGCTTTACTGTTGAAAGCCAGAAACGTAGCTCATGAGAGAAACATCTTTGCCAGGACAATGTACTTTGCATGCAAACTTGTGGTTTGTGTTCAGGCAATGCATAATACCAGATGGAAGAATTTCTCATTTCAGATCAGACAATATTAAATCCCTACCGAATTTGAAGTTATACTTCCTTGGTTTTAAAACAGCGTGAAACCGTAGCTCATAGCTACAACTCTGTTTGTCTTTCACTGGCAATGGCACCTCTTGTTATTCTGAGAACTTGGGAGTGTTACATTTAGCTGATTAGAAATTCCAATTTCTATGCAGATTAGAAAAAGAAAAAGGAAAAAGGGAATATGGGAAATTTTAGGTTTTATGTCTACTGCTTTTGTCTTTTTTTATTTATTTAATAATAAAAATAATAAGTTAGCATATGACACAACAGGATCAGTTTTAAAATGTCCACATGGCAATTTTTCCAAAAGTATTTAGATGGATTTCATAACTCAGCCCTGAAAGTCACAAACTGCTCACAGAAAGCAGGACACCTTCCAACCAGGTTAATCCTCATGACTCTCTACCATTGAGTGCTCTCTTCCTCTTTCCCCAAGTCATAGCAGAATTTGTCCAGGGCATTTTATAGAAGAATCGTGCACACAAGTTTCTTTCAGTGCTATCAGCAGACTACTGTGAAACTATTTCATGGCTGATGTTGTAACAAAAGACTGTCTGACAACTTAAGTTCACTTATGAGCTCTTTTTTGTTGCAACTGAGTCACACTACATCTTCCTCTTGTAAGCATCTGCATCATAAACCACCCTAAAGAAAACAAATTTAATATGATTTATTATACAATAGATAAAAAGAGCCTTTAGACCAGAGACACTTCTCTGGTCTTTGCAGTCCTTGGTAAAATAAAATTGGCTGTTGTTGCTTTAACAAGACTGGGGTAACACTGTTAATGACCACAGGTGAATGAAATGAGAATTTGGTTGTGATTACACATTCCTGCAGCTGGTATATAAGTTAGGTTGTGCTGCTAAGGGCAGTCTGAGGAGAGAGATGACTGTGTTGGTTGTGGCTGCTGTTTCACCAGGTATGCTAGAAGTTTGGTATGTGATGGATTGAGCATTGTTTTTTCTGTCACCATTTTAGAACTTACCTCTGCTTCTACAGATCTGCTCATCTGTACTGTCTGCCTCTTGTTACCAATTATTTTTTTCCTTGGACTGAAGGACTTAATTTGCTATAGCTACAGCGTTTACTGTTTCCATGTCACTTGCCTATAGCCTTGGCAATTCTAGTAGCTCTCCATTCCTCTCGTGTTTCCACCAAGCCACATTTTCAATAGACTATACTCTTCTCACTGTCTTAAACAGACAAAAAACAAGCCTTGGGAAATGGGGATTTTTTTTTTTTTTCTGTATTAAAGGAAGGAGTATAGGTTTTCCCCTGGCTTTTGCTTTCCCAAGTTGTTTATAAAAACTCTTGCTAAAGGCAGATAAACCTGCTCAGTTTGTACCTACAGTCTTATCCTCTCTTTTATTTTTTTTTTCTTTTGGATATTTGTCATAGCTACAATGCTAACTGTTATTAGTTGATCTTATGTTACTTAGTAAATAGTAAATTTGTCTTAATTCCAGATAGGCTTGATTATAGCACTGTGGCATAAAAATATAATTCTTTTCACTGTATGCCAGCTCTAGAAATGTCCCTTATATTCAATCTTTAGAAAAACAGCTTCTTGACAGAAATCACTTTGAAAGATGTGAAATTTGTGTCTCTAAAAAATTTGAGAAAACAAGAGGGAAACATGCTTTGTGATGACATTCCCTGAGTGGAGTGATAAAATAAACGAGGTTACACCTTGGAAATAAGCCTCTTTGCCCAGTTTGTAGGCACTATAAAAATGTGTGAGATCTCATCCAAATCCTTTATCCTACACTAGTCAGTTAAGTTGTTCCCATTTATATTTTAGGCCTTTTGTTCTTCTGTCATCAGTTCCAGTGAACTCAATGTCAAAATGGTTCTCAGTCATATTGAAGGGGAGAATCAGAAGGTCCCTCGAAGACTGAAAATCAGAAGTCTGTAGAAGGAAAATGAAGGCTTTCTGTGTACTCTGAATTTCTAAAATTTTCCTTCCATGCGTCTCTGATAATTCTCTTTGCATTTACTGGAAGCCTATTGACTTTGCAGGGTAGAGAGGCTTTGATGGTCCTTTGTTCTGATCCAGTCTGCCAAGTTTTCCATCCTCAAAACCGTCACAGATCAGTCTAATGGGGTCCAACGTAGAGACTTGAAGGCATTTTGGATAAAAGTATTTTCAGATACTAAACAAGCATATTCCTATAAAGTGATGTGTGGTTTAGGATTGGTGTTAAATTTATCCCAAAATGACAACAGTCACCTTTAGAAGTTTGTTTGATATCGTGAGGTGATTGCTATATCTTTGTCTAATTAATGTTATCTTCAAAAAAGAGTGAGTTTTCGACTCGGGTTGGCAACGGGCAAACTGAGATATTGTTTATCACTAGTCATTTAGAAAAAAAGTCATATCCGCTTTTTGTTAGTGTTTACTATCTGATAAAGTAGCTACTCAGCACTTGAGGTTCTTAAAGTTTAGTCACCTTCATGAAGCTTTCCTATCCATTCTACAGCTCTTACGAGAAATGTTAATTTCTTCTACCACAAGCAAGTCATTACCGAGCTTCTGAGTTCAAGCTTTTCTCTACTAAAGATTTAAATCATTCCAGAAGTTTACCTTAGACTGCCTGGAAGCCAGACAAAGCTCTGTGGAAAATGGAAGCCGTGTATAGTATTGGTGTGGGGTTTTTATGCTGCATTTACTAGTTCCTTTAACTCATCTTCCTGCTGGTTTTTAATTTTTGTTGAGTTTTTAGGATAGTGAAAAAGACGCACATTCATAAACTTCACATGTATTCCCTTTGCATGCTGTGTTTTGTTAACAAGATTAATGTCTGCGTGAATTTTGATTCTGCATAACAGCAAAGACATATATTTCTGCATTCATCAGCAAAAGTTGATGAGACTGATTAGTTAACTTCTTTTTGGCTTAGTTACGATGAGGAATACCAATTAACTTCCTCAGTTTTAGTATTTGTATAGTATTCTGTATGATCAAAATTAATGTTTTTGGGACTTGCAGACATCTTAAACACAGCAGTAGAAAAAACTTCAAAAATAATGTTGGAGGAATTGAACTTTTAGTATTCCCTTCTCGTAAAACCAATGTACAGAAAGATTTTCCAACTGGCTAGCATAATGCTTTCTGAAAGATATTACAAGTCCAGTGACAATCCTAACATGAACATCATAAAAGAAGGTACATGGCAAGGGAGAAAGCAAATTGTCCCAGAAAGTGAAACTTGGCTTTCTCTGGAGTACCATACAATTTTATGACTAGTGATGTCCAAATGGCCCATTTACTTAGATTGCTTTCTCTCTTTACAGAGTAGTTAATTCCTTGTTGGTGAGTAGGGCTGCTACATGCTCCCCAGCACAATTATTGTATGCATACTGGATTTTTTTTTTTTTTAATCTGCTAGTAGATATGCCTCTGTGAATATTTTGGAGGAGTGCATTTTGACTTTTTTTTCAGTCTGGTCTTCTATTGCATTCTTGAATATCTCCCTCCTTTAACAGAATCGCTTATTCCATGAATATATGTCTCCTCAGAAAAGTTCTGTAAAACATCCTTTAACCCTCTTCTTTAATATCTTTTAAATTTGGAAAGTCTTCAAGGGGAAAAAAAAAAAATCTGTATGTTTCCATGCATTGTATGACAATGGAATACATTCTAAATTCATTTAACCTCTTTTACTTCTAGGAACAAAAAAAAAATCTACATAGAAGCACACTACATAGAACCACTGTAGTGGTTTGCCCCTGGCTGGCAGCCAGGTGCCCACACAGCCGCTCTCTCACTCCCCCTTCTCCACTGTACCAGGGGAGAAAATATTTCAAAGGACTTAAGGTTTGAGATAAGGACAGGAAGATCACTTTCATTTACTGTCCCGGGCAAAACAGACTCAATTTTGGGGAAATTAATTACATTTATTTAGAGAACAAATCAGAGAGGAGTAGTGAGAAGTAAGAAAAAAAAGCAAACAGATTTTAAAAGCGAAACACCTTCCCTCCATCTGTCCCTTCTTCCCGGGCTCAACATCAATCCCGGTTTCTCCACCTCCTCCCCCTGAGTGGTGTAGCGGGACAGGGAGTGGGGGTTATGATCAGTCCATCCAATGTTGGTTCTTCACTCCGGAGGAGGACTCTTC
>NW_009736846.1:0-7159 GCF_000703405.1 Apaloderma vittatum | reverse complement strand
TCTACCATCTCATGGTCGCTGCAGCCAAGACGGCCCTCAACCTTCAAGCAGACCTTCCTTGTTGGTGAGCACAAGGTCCAGCAGTGCTCCTCTCCTGGTCACCTCATTTACCGTTTGCATCAAGAAATTATCATCAATGCACTGGAGGAACCTCCTGGACTGAGGATGGCTGGCTGTGTAGGCCTTCCAGCAAGTATCTGGGAACTTGAAATCCCCCATGAGAACCAGGGCCTGTGATTGAGAGTTTACTGACAGCTGCCTGTGAAAGGCCTCATCAACTTTCTCCTCCTGATCAGGTGGTCTGTATTAGACACCCACCACAGTATCACCTATGCTAGCCTGCCCCTTCATTCTTACCCACAAACTCTCGACTTGCTCCTCAGCCGCCCCTGGATAGATCTCAATATCTTCCAGTTGCTCTCTCACGTTAAAGAGCAACTCCACCACCTCGCCTTGTTGGCCTGTCTTTCCTAAAAAGGACAGAGCCATCAAGGACCACATTCCAGTTATGCAAGTTGTCCCACCACGTGTCTGTAATTGCAATGAGATCGTAGCTTTCCAACCGCACACAGATTTCTAATTCCCCCTGCTTATTCCCCATGCTTCTTGCCTTGGTATACAGACACTTAAGAGATTTAATGGAGAAGCATCTGTTACCATTGCTTGTGCCATCCATGTTGGAGTGGATGCACTTAAGCAGGGTCATTGTTTTGGCACCTAACCTTGGGATACTTCCCCCTGGCTCGTCTGTAGTGAGCCAGGTTTTATCGCCTTCCCCCTTCCAACCTAGTTTAAAGCCCTATCGATTAATCCTGCCAACTCACCAGCAAGAATCCTCCTCCCTCTCTGAGACAGCCCCACTCCATCTATATCTCTCATGCCCTCTGCTGCGTAAACAACCCCATGATCATAAACCCCAAAACGTTGCTGGCGGCACCAGTCTTTAAGCCATGCATTAACTGCATGTACTTTTCTGTCCCTTTCAGTATTCCTATTTCCTACTGAAGGGATAGAAGAGAAAACTACCTGTGCCCCTGATCCTTTGATCAACCAGCCTAGTGACTTAAAGTGCTTTTTAATATCACAGAATGCTCATGTCATCTCTTGGCATGTCCCTCATATATCATCAAATGCAAGAATGAATGTTTGATTAGATTCAGACAGTTGTGAGCAGAGACATGTTTGGCTGCCCTCATACAGTGTCAGCATAATACCAGCATAATTGTTATCAGCATAATTGTTATCTTCTATGAAGTTAGGAGAATATTTTTTTATAACAGTTCACTCCTGATGAAGCTGTAATTTGTGTGCAGCATATTTCATCAAAACAAAAATTACTGTATTTGTTGTAAAGAGTATCATTTCTTCATATTCTTCTTACTGTAGCCAGGGCCGAGTGTTTTGCAAAGGAGGTGATACAAATTGCTGATAGATTGCTTTACCTGAGACAGCGCAGTAGGTGGTCTGAATATAACTTTTTTTTTTGGTGGAGTGTAAATTACTTCAATATAGCCTGAATTACACAAGTCTGAAATTTTTAAGGAGTTACATAAATGCAGTTGGACTGACTTCAAGTATATTTTCTTTGCTGCGCTGATGGAACTATCTGTTTCCTGAAGAGCTGACTTTGCCCACAATTTGAAAACTGATCAGAAGAAAGTTGTACAATGCTCTGGAGAACATAACTTCCTTTAATCTCCCTACTATCTATAAATAGAAAAAATTGTCATAATCAGTCTGTTTGCTTTCATGCTATCAGATTTTGCGTCTGGATAGTACAATTAAAAATACAGGTGGAAACCAGAAATCCTTTCTATAGTATCTACCACCAAAAATTGCTTCAGGAAAAATTATCAAAGCAAGCCTTCTTTTAAAAGATTTAAATAAAATTTTTAAAATATGTTATATGCACATATATATTTCTATCTTCCCCTTGAAAGAATTATGTTATAAAGTTGTACTTGCAAAGGATTTGGTCTTTTGAATGTAATATTTCTCACATGTCTTTGTGCCAAATAGATGTACAATCTTTAAAAAAAAGTTACACACTATTGGACTATAATAACCTGACATAATATGTTCTGTAAGATGACTTCTTATAAGCCTTGTAAGGAAGTATAATATAGTGATAAAGGATTTATTTATAATTTAGGTTCCCATTGGAGTCTGTGCAATCAACAATATTCCCCCATATCTATAATAAAGTCTCTTTCTATAATAAAGTCTCTGTCTGTATGCAATTGATTTTAGGAAGCTAACTCTTCCATGTTAAAATCCCTTAGGCATTGAAGAAAGAATGAAAGCAGTAATTCCTTATTACTTGTACTCTGCTTTTTTTCCAAGAATTAAAGAACAATTTGCCCTACTGTTGAGATTTTAACTTCCGGTACGGCAGTTGTTTTTTCTTTTTCTATTTTAACTGAATTCTCGTTACTATGCCATTTGAACATTTCAAGTTAAATTCTGCAAATAATTCAGTGGAAGTCAGCACATTAACTCTGGAAAGTAAAGAACTTGTCCTTACATGTCCTGTGAAAGCTACAGACATTGACGTCCCTGTGCAAGGTCAAAAGATACTTCTGGGAACCATTCCATCTATGTATCTTCTTGCAAGTGTGGGCATGATAGCAGAGTTCCCCTTGTACAACTTAAGTACCATAGTAGAGAAAATGTCTATAAAAATGTAACAAGGCTTGCTTTTCCCTTTCTGGTTTATCCCATGTTGTACTCTGGAAGAAAATTTGGTCATTGGTCTATTCTTTTAATGATTTTGATGGAGCTTGTATGGAAATGCTGTAGAGAGGCTAAGGAAGAAGTGAAACACAAAAAGTTACTGAATAAAGAGTAATGAAATGTCCATTTGAGATGACAGTATTCACACTGTGATGTACTAAGCATGTAGATAACCATATGAAACTTAATAAGTAATGCCCATTGACTTCACTTGGTGTGTCTGTGTATGAATTTCCACCTTTGTGTTCCTTTTTATTTGGTAAATCAACTTTCTTATGAGTAAAGAAATTGTTGATCCGCTTTCAGCAAAGCACTCCATAGAGATGCATGGAAATAAGGGAAATCTTCACGAAACATTGAAATGAATATATTTTTCAGTGTTTCCATCTTGTGATTCTTTTACCCTTCCAAAAGAATCAATAACTTTGTGATTTATATCATTTCTTTGTTTCACTTTTCTTCCTTTTTATCACAGAGTAAATGATAATAAATGATATGTAGGACTGACTATTCACTTATCAGCAGACAGAATTACCACTCTTAAAGTATCTATAATTTCTATAGCGTTGGAAAATTACAAAGCTGCAAACAGAAAACAAACAAACAAAAGGAACAAAATGCCTGAAAAATAATTGATTTCTATTGTATTGAATGGATGAAATAAATAAAGAAAATGAATAAAAGAAAGATTTGGTGAGTTGTTATTTTTTTTTGTCACCATTCAAATGTGCCAGATTTACAAGTAGCTTTAACTTCCAATTGAAGCTATGTGCTAATTCCATTTTGCTGAACTAATCATTACAGGTTTAGGAACAATTGGAGGTTTGCTTATTAGTTTGGATTATGGTGTTAATACTAATGAAATCAAACTTTCAAACTGACTTGTATTTAACAAGGACAAACAAGTAGATTTTTTTCTTTTTTTCTTTTTTTAGTTTGTTTTGCAAAGAACAGAGGAAACAAAAGAAAAGACACATCATTGTGCCTGGATAAGCTATTTCAAAAGAAAAGCATTTGATAATGTCTGCATTTATATTCTTAATACTTTTAATTGGGATGCCCCATGTAACCCCTTCTCTTTCTATGAAAGCAAATCTTACTTTTGTATAACCTCCTTTCCTATCATATTTTTACTTATCTTGTCATTCTCCAGTGGGTATTATTTTTTTCTAATGACCATCAGTTTTGGAGCAATAACATCATTCATTTTGCATAGGGCACTAAAGAACTATCAAATCGTAATGATTTTCAGTCATTGCAGACCTGAGCCAGATTCAAGCCTAGCAACTCGGTGATGAAAGTCCCTGAATACTATTAGCAATTCCCTGAACTGCTCAGTTCCCATTAAATAAATGCCCAGTGCATTTTTCATTAGGACTCCTATCTTCTCATTGTGAATCTCCATATTGGAAGGTGTTGGTCTAAAAATAGAAATGCATTTGCATCTATCAGGTAGTTTTTCCTCTAGTTGCAATGTTACGTTAATAATATCTACAGTTATGGTCAGATTTCTACTGCCAATGAATGGTTGGAGAATTCTTATCTTCATTATTTTGTTCTAAATTCTAAACAGTTTCTAGGTGTGATAAAACATATTACTAAGAAAATATATTACAAAAATAAAAGAAAAACTCTAACAAAAGAAATATTTTTTACACAATCAGGTAAGAATAGACAGCAATAATGGTCCAAACTTATTATAGCCAAGGGTTGTCAAACATTTCTTTTGTGAGCTCTGTAATTCAAAAATATACTTTAGCTATTTTAATTTACACTGGCACAGAAGTTATTAGCCAGATGCGTTGTTTTGTAAAAAAAAAACATTGAAAATGAAAAATCTTTATTGTTTAAGCCATTGTTTAATGATCCTATAACCACAAAATGATTACTTATTTTTTCCGTATAAACTGAAAGCCTTATTATAGGACCTGAAAACAAGTTATAAAGTAATTACTTTTGAACTACTTGGTAACTTCAGATATAATTGCTAAGTAATTTGCAAAATATGTAATTACAGCAGGCCATATGTTCCTATGTCTTGTGTGCTGCACAGTGTGGAAGTTTGTCACAAAAGTGACTCAGAATACTTAAAACAGGGTAGAAGTACCTGAGCAATATTAACATTAAAGTACCTTGAAGAGAAATCTGAGCACAACTGGCAGTACTTTCACTGATAACGAACAGAAGCCATTACTATTGGAAAGGTGGGAGGAGCCAGCTAGGAAGTATTTAATACCATATATCTGCTTCGCAATCCACTGAAGAAATGTCAGAAGAACATTGCAAGTTAATATTGCCTGAGACAGTGATAACTTACAATGCACTGACAACACAGATTGCAGATGGCCAAATTACCACTACAAACACCTTCTGGCACCTGACAGCTCACCAGATGCTAGTGGGTGTCATTTGCTACTTAATCATGTACCTGAGGAGAGATTACGGAGTTCCTACCCAGGATCCTGTGGTATCCATGTTAGTAAACAATTGATGGTCCTGAAGCAGGAATTCAACACGGTGCCAGGGTAAGTAGTGTCATGTGTAGACTCCCTGATGAAGTAATTCTGCCTTACAGAACAATTGCAAAATTGGCTTAACTGATTGTTTTGCATTGGTAACCATATAAATAGTAAGGTTAGATAAAACTCCAAATATCAAATAACACATTTATGAAGTCACAGAATAGCACACCAAAATCTTCTCCCACATCTGTCTCTGGAAATATCCCTACAATTTGGAGACTTGTATTTCTCCCATCCAGAAATAGTCCTAGTGTATCTACATGTGGCCATCTAATTGGAGTTTTTTGTCAGCTTTAGATTTTTAATTCTCGCTACTGAATAAATATTCTTGTAGAAACCTAGGAGGGAGAATACTCCAAAGTGTTCTAGCAATCACACATGTGTTTTCTTCTCCTTTTCTATTTTAATATTTTAACCAACTTTTAAAAATTATTTCAATTTTGTCTCCCAGCTCTGAGATTATTCAAGATTTTGCCTATCTTTAGCCACAAAATAAATTTGAAATAAAAAAACTCTGCAGACTTCGTAGAAACCAAATCACATAGCAACAGATCACCAAGGTTTCCTTGAGCGTTAGTGCTTTCAATATGTACTCTCTACAGATTTTATTTTATAGGTATTTACATGAACTATTTAAATTCATGACTTAAAAGGTTTGAGAATTATTATTATATTATTATTATATTCTTTTTTCTTTTCCTATTCAATGTTCCTAAGTGAGTACTATATTCTTTTAATTCACATAACATTAAATATAACAAGGGAAAGTTGAGATCTAAGCTGTCTGGGCACAGTTCTTCAGCTATTTTTTAATGCACCTCACTGTGCACTTATCTAAACTTCACTTCATCATTTTGTCTATGTTGATGTTATGTAAAACAGTGTCAAAGGCTTTCCTGAGGTCAAGGTGAACAATATCCACTTCTCTGCCCTCATCTACCAAGTTACTGACATCACTGTATAAGTCTGTCAAGCTGGTCAAGCATGATTTCACCCTCTTAAAGCCATTTACTAATTACTAATTACTCCCAGTTACCTCTTTGTCCCTCGTGCACTCAGAAAAACATTGCAGGAGGTCTTTTTACATCATCTTCTGCAGAAACTGAGATGAGGCTACACAGCCTGTAAGTTCCCAAAACTTCCTTCTATACTTCTTAATTGTATGAGTGATATTTGGGTTTTTTAATTCTTTAGGTATCTCTCCCATTCACTATGACTATTCAAAGGTAACCAAGAGTAGCCTTAAAATGACCTCAGTCATCAGGCTCTATTGCCTTACATACACACATTTTAAGTGTTTACTGACTTGGTCATGCTCTGCCAATAATAAACTTTCACATTCTTCATAGTAGAAACAGTATAGATAAATCTGTGGGACCATGTAATATAGTGTTTACAACTCTTTTCTCCTTACCAATGCATATAGGTCCCATTGTTATTTTTTGTCGTATGGTAAAGAGACTCTTTAAGTCCTAATCATTATTATGAACTATTTGAAGATAATAAATATTCTGCATGGTTCTTCTCAGAATTACTACTCTTTTCTTCCATCTAAGAACGCCCATGCCTAAATAGCAACCCTGGAAGTCCAACAGCTATTTGAATATTATCTAAACATTATGAAGTAAAACATTTATAAAAGAGTAAATATGATATCTGACCTAGCGTCAAGAAGTGTGCAAGGTCCAGATCAGCTTAGAGACAGAACATTAGGGCAGAGCAAGCAGGCCACAAGTGCCACATTCAGAGTCAAAACCAAATCCAAAGTTTTAAACTTCATAGCCAAGAGCCTTTGAATACATCTGGTACCCAACACCTAACCTCCTATGACTCTGATCAAGTAGCTATCACAAAGAAATCAATCTTTCTTTGTTAATGAGAACGAAAGGGAAGGGGAAGGGGAA
>NW_009736845.1:0-1551 GCF_000703405.1 Apaloderma vittatum | reverse complement strand
AGCAGTCCCCTCTTAAAATTGGGTAGCGTAAACTCAGGAACTTGAGTTCCTGGTCTTAATTGCTGTTTTGATGTATACTGATGTCATTGGGCCTCTTGCTTAGGACTAGGTGGCGGCTGTGACTCATTGCCCACCCTGGGGGGGAGAGAGAGGAGGGCCAGTGAGGTCTCCACATCTGGCCTCCTGTACCGAAACCACAAGGTATCGAGAAGGTGGATGTTGGAGAGGACCCAGAAGCAAGCGCTGGGACCTGACGGCACTCAGTGCTTACGAAAGTTGGGTTCTCCATCTCTGTAGATGGTGTTTGCTCCACGTCCCAGTGGCCTATGTACTGCAGAAGACCGTGTCTGCTCCATCAGAAGAGCATCCCAGCCCATACAGGTGCCCTTGGGCTTTCTGTCCTTTTGTATTTCTCCATCACAGGTTGGACATCCCAGTGCATACACGTACTGGCTGCAATTTCTCAGTCTGTGTTTTCGCGTTCTTTCGGTAACTCAGGAGGGACCGGAGCCCATGAGAAGCAGGAGCGGTTGTGCTTTGTGACGTTTCTGTGATCTAAGTATCATTAGTCTGGTTGGGGTTTTTTTCTACTATAGAGTGAAACCGACAAAGAGGATTCAAATGATTTGCCTCTGGCCAGGAATAAAATACGTGAGATTAAAAGCGAACCATCTTCAATAATAGCAGCGAAGCTCCTATCGTTTTACTTTTAATGAAATTTCTTTCTTTCCTTTTTTTTCAGGACTTTTCTCCTTTGAAGCTTGTTCTTTGGGTTGCGAGCCTCACCCACCTCTTCTCCTTTTGCAGAAACAGCCACGAGGTGTTTAAGGAAACAGTGGACTGGTTACGCGCCCGGACCGTCCAGCACCCAAAGATCGCCATCATTTGCGGGTCTGGACTGGGAGGTCTGGCAGATGTGTTGGATAACAAGACAATCTTTCCATATGAGAACATCCCTCACTTCCCACGGAGCACAGGTTAGCTCAGCTCGGGGTGTTGGCATCCCGTCCATCCCAGAGAGAGCTCGAGTCGAGCGTGCATCGCTTGATGTCAATCTGCCAACCAGTCCCTCGGTGCTAAAAAATTAAAAATACATATTTTTGTGGCGTTTTGTGTGGATTTTTTTGACTTTCAGCTCACGACTTGGCCCTGTCGTAATGCTTTATCGACTGACAGATCGCCATGACGTCAAAGATTTCAAGACCTGTCACTCCAGTGACACCCCATTAATTTCCAGTTGCAGGGCACGTCGGCAGACTGGTGTTCGGGGAGCTGAAGGGGTAGCCTTGCGTGTGCATGCAGAGACGTTTCCACTGTTACGAGGGCTACTCTGTCAGCACGGTGAGTCCTGACGAAAATCATTCGCGGCGATGCAGGGACGTTTCCACTGTTACGAGGGCTACTCTGTCAGCACGGTGAGTCCTGACGAAAATCATTCGAGGCGGCAAATAACGTGGGAAAAGCTGCAGAAGGGAGCGCTTGCCTCGAGATCTACCTGTGGGAGGTTCGCTCTCACGGCAGATTTACGTTGCTTTTGCAATGAGTCGTGCT
>NW_009736844.1:9254-26193 GCF_000703405.1 Apaloderma vittatum | reverse complement strand
CTGCCGGCCAGGGTCAAACCACGACACTGACCCTGACTGCAACTTTTTATCAGTGGAACTGCTGTGACTCCTTAATGGCCCCGAATTTGCCCTTCAATTACACTTCTATAGAACAAGATGAAAATCAAATCAATGATGGGCCAAGATAAGTAAAGCACTCCATCTTGGTGATACTGAAGAGGTGGTAAGAAGTCTGGTTTGATACATCAGCATCTGTAAAACTGCACCTGAAATTAAACATGTACCTAGTTTTTCATTAATGTGATCCTAAGATAACTTGTGGTATTATAGAGCGTGGACATCTATTAACATAGGCACTTGACAGACAAATGGTTTTGAATATGTCAATTTTATATCTTTTCATGTAGTAAATTCAGAGATACGGATCTAAAGAACTGCATGTTTACTTATCACTGCCAATAAGTACCTATTAAACCTCAAGAAACAGATCCATTAAAGGAAAATCCTACACCTGGATGGGTCCCAAATGCACAATTTATCAAGCCCCTTTCTGACATAGATGAGGAAACCTATACCTACCCAAGCAGTTGTGGGATAGCAGGGTTGGGCACTGATCTTGGAAGACACCAACAACTCTACAGTGACATTTAAGCTGAATTCAAAAAAAAAATCAGCATGCCTTTTCTTTTGGCTACTTAACATCTATTCTTATTTTTTAACACAAGCAGAAAATATTTCATCTCTATACTTAAATGCAAGCAAAAAGGAAGAAAACATCTACTTAATATTATAAGTTAGACTTTTCTCTTTTAGAAATATCTGTTGTCCAACCTAAATTTTCAGAATTATTTGCCTTCTGGAAAGAGAGCTTCCAAAGGACAGACAATCTATGCAAGAATACCTATTTCGATGAGGAAAACAATTTTGCTTGCAACAGCCCCTAAAATGGTTACAACTCCACAATGCATGCCCCCAGCCTTGAGTTGCAATGGCAACTTATTTCCTAAATCTCCCTATCAATGTAAAAAATAGAAATTCCACATTTATTTTTTGCATACAACCAGGTAAATCAAAACCAAATATTAAGAGACAAGTAGCATGCAGAGTGGAAATTGCACCTGAAGTGCAACTTGACTCAGACTTCAGATGCAATGTAAGTGAAGGTCAGCAAAAGTTACAACTTGATTTTGCTCTCTTAACGAGAGGCATTTTTCTTAAAATCTGTTTCTAGTTTAAATTTTACTCTTGCTTTATCTAATCCTACTTGCTCCTGCATGCAAACACGTGCCTGTGCCCCAGCTGCCATGGAGAAAATGTTCTTGTGCAGTCCATGTCCATTCTGGAAGGAAAACCTTGTGTACCTGAAGCTAACGATATTGTTGATTTGACCCAAGCAGTCAGATTTGACTGTGGCCTCACAGACATTTCTTCTAGAGGAGAAAAAGATTCAGCAGTTCTTTCCCATCTTAGGCTACGGGAACTCACAGAGAAACCAAATTAGGGGAATAACCTGGGTGGAAAGCATTCCTCACTTTTGAAATTTCCATTTAACTTCTAGTTTTACTTCCAAAACAAAAGTATGATCCAACTGTGGCTTCAAGGAGTTTACTTTTCTGTAATCCAAGTGAGTCAGCTGGTTTAGCTGACAAGCGACCTTACCTAAATGTAATTCAGTATTTAATTGTCTGACTTCTCCTAACGGTCCAGCTGCCATACCCTGAGCTTACTACCCATCTGGTCGTGTCTCAACAGTCTCTATGGCCACCTACATTCCAAGCAGATGTTAAGACTTAAGATTTTGGGTGCATGACACCATCCTGAACCACAAGCAGTGTCAGCATTTCATCTTTTATTCCCTTTTCTCAAGAAGAAAAGTGTGAACAAGCAATGTTCAGGATGCACTTGCATCCTCACGGCTTTCTGGCAGCAACGTGGGCTCTTCTGCTGGAGCGGGAGCAAGGCTCTGCCTTTGTTGCAGCTTTGATATTTCTGTTTGAGGCACCACGCTCCTGCTCTTCAGGTACAAGCAACTTGAAGAAATGAGTTAGGTTATTGTCTGGGATGAGTCACGGTTAGTTACGTTAAGAACTGAAATCAAACCGATCAAGTGAGGAGATGGTAAGGAAGCAGAACAGACCAAACAATCTAGGGAAGATTAACATTCTGTTCCACATTAATTTCATCCTTCAGATAAAAGAGTAGCATACACAAACCTCTTAGGTTAAATTCTGCTGCCGTACTTACACAAGGTACAAAATGCTCTTGGAGAAACAAAACAGTATTTCTGAGGCTCTTCCCTTTCCAGTATTTTATTTACTAATCTAACAAGAGCAAAAGCCCTGGAGATCAACTTTCATTCTGCCCACAAGCACTGCCTGTTAGCAATATCTTCAAGCACAGCAGGGGTTTAATAATCTTTCTTTTTCAGAATGACTTACAAGTAGATTTCACCCGAAATGAAAATGTTAGTGATATATTTGGATTGCCCTCCTGGCTGAGATCACC
Organism: Apaloderma vittatum; assembly: GCF_000703405.1. Classification (NCBI taxonomy): domain Eukaryota; kingdom Metazoa; phylum Chordata; class Aves; order Trogoniformes; family Trogonidae; genus Apaloderma; species Apaloderma vittatum. The sequence goes on along the minus strand of NW_009736844.1, from coordinate 23,727 downwards.
GTGAGATAGAACTAGTGTTTCAAGGGTCAATATTTCTAATGCTGAGAACTACTGACTTTCTGCCCAGAACAGATGCTTGAATCCCTACTACTGAATTACTACCCCTTCTCTGACCTTGGAGAATGGAGCTGAGAACAGAGATCGGTTGTGGTAAAGTCTTCTCAGCTCTGCAGGCTGTGCCTGTACAGGAGGCATCTCAGAAGGTTGATGAAAAAGGCTGTTGGAGCATATTTAAGATACTGAAATAACTCCCCGTTGTTTTCTAGATACTAGAAAATTTGTTTAATCACCGTATGAGTTAAAGAAACTGAGCATTTCCCAGAACTAGCCCTGCATTCTGTCTGTCCTCCAGGTGAAAGCGAGGACATAGTGGGATCGGTGCAAGCAACAAAAATAAGAGAGGAAAGTAAAAATTGCAGTTGGAAGCCACCCGTGGACAAACTATACTCTGATCTGGGAGCTGAAAATTGAAAGAAACAACTAGAAATCACAGGGCAAATGGAAATGCTGTTATGAAAACACATTGAAAGACAAGAAAAACAAAACTGTGAGCAGGGCGAGACTTCAAAAGGTCTCAAAGTATTTGAATCAGGCAGCCACGCAGGTTTTTTCTCTCGAGGTCAGTGAGGGATAATTTATATGCATTTCAGGCATGTTTTTACTATAACATAGATCGTGTAAACAGTTTTCATTGGTTTGTGTCTAAAGTGGCTGCAGATTTTCTGCACCACGTTGACTGGTACCCAAAACCCGGATCTGTCCTGAGTCGCAGGTGCCCTTCCCAAGGATGCTTGATCTTCCTGACACAGAAAACCACTAATTCTTCGCTCACCAAGGACTTTGGAGCATTGCATTCTCTTCACAGTTCTGTTAGAAAAGAGTCCACTTGATTTCCAGTGTAAGAATTAAATTTAGCAGTGCAAAAGCTGGTTAAAACACATTCTACAGTTGCTTTATAATGTTGGGTTGTGGCAGAGTTATTGCTGTGGGCTTTTAGATACAAAATGAAGAAAGAAACAAAGTATCTTAAATGTGTTTCAGTAAAGAATGAAGCTAACTTCTCTATTTATGCGAAAACTTAAGATTAGAGTTGTTCTTGCTCAAATAAAGGTATCAGATTTATTTTTACAACAGCGATGGCCCTTCTCTCATGAGTGGCAGACACACAAATGATGTCAATACCTATGACTAAGAACTAAAAATAAAGCAGATATTTTTGTACAGGCTACATAATATCCTATTATTACACGAGTATTTGGTTTAATTTACATTTTCTTTAGAGCCTGCCCATTCACAGTTTTCTCTAAGCAGTTACTTTGTATCGTATACTGAGAACTACTGTCACTCTGCACTTCTGGAAAAAGAAAGAAAAAGAATCTGCCTCATCTTCAAGCGATGACAGCATTTTTCACTCAGAGTTTGGGAATTCATCCCTCTCTGTGACCCTTCTAATTCTACCAAGTTAAAAAAGAAAATCCATAAAAACATTTCCCAGCTGATCCCTTTCTCTAAGATGTTGTTCTAGGCTTTTATCCCTGTAATAAATGCCTTGCTACATCTTCACTGTGATTAGTCCCATGGGACGTATATGTGATGAGCATTTCCTCAGGGTCAGAATCCCAAAGGGAATGCCAATACAGGCTTGAATCCCTCCAAACCACCCTAGAAATCCCTAGAATCCCTCCAAACCACCCTAGAAGTCAGCCCTTTACTCAGTGTTTTATGCAGAACAGTGCTGCCACCAAGTTGGCAGAGCAGAAGGGATAAGACAGAGCTTTTTTTCTTTAACTCTGAGGCTAACGTGTTTCCCAAGTGAGGAAAAATTGAATTCCATAGGGTTTAATGCCCTTCCATTTCCTCCACACAGCGAGTCGCTAAATCCCAAGCAGGCAAATCAAACCCTCGGTGCTGACTGAATCATGGTCCTGCAAGTCTCCAGAAGAAAATGCATTTGGCACCAAATAGAATTTCTGCTCAGAAAGAGAAAAAAAAGCAAAAAAAAAAAAGCAGGAACTCCTCATAGCCTGTGGTTCTTGTCCTTGCACAGCACACAAGGAGTGCTGAGGATTGTAAGGGCTGTGCTGCCTGTGCTTTTGGATGATGGAGAGGCAGCCTATCAAGTCTCTCATGTTGGAGTAATTTATTTTTTTATTCACTATAAATAATTACATTTTAACTGGAACAGGGATATGGATCCAGATTTAACTGAACCTGGATTTTTGTCACATATGCTAAGTTTGAGCGGTTTCCTCAAAGCTATTACACAACCAAGACCATTTTAAAGCATCGCTGCCTTTTTACCTGGACTCTTTGTTCTCTGCACGACCTTGTTGTGTTCATTCTGACATATTTCGTGTGACACCTGAGGAACCATTGACATGGTAACACAAAATAGGATTTGATCTTGTCCTGGGTGTTCTTCCTTTGTTTAGCAATGGAAGACTGTCATACGGTGCTCAGCCTTGCCATGCCAACAGCCTTAAATCACGCCTCAAAAGATTTCATCCTAACTAGCAACACTGAAGAGCAAATAGGAATTTGCTCTTTTTCTTTTTTTCGTAAGCTTTTTCTAAAAGCAGGCGGACACATATAGAAAACTCACCAGACTTTACCACACCAAAGTTCTACAAAATGCTCCGAAACAAATGTGCCTGCAAATGCTAGACCTCTGACAGATTTTAATTCAATGTGCCCATCATACACTAGGAAGCTGAAAAATTAATCCCTGCAGGGATAATTTGAGGCTGGATGGGCACATCCCCCTTTTTCTGACAGTAATAAGTAATTTATAGTCAGTTTCAGTAAACATATATTTCCCCCATAAATAATGATTCAAAACCCGCAGACTAGACACAATCTCATTTTCTGTTTCAGCATTTTGATATTAATTTGTTAGTGTCCCCCCTAAAAAAATTACTGGTCTCAAATACAGATCATACCATTGTAAGTTTGAAAAGTGGACTAACTTCTTGCACTGTTTTCCAGTCACTGTCATAGTAACTTAAAACCAAGGGCTCCTGAACTAATTTTTTTAAATATTAAATTCATTGATATTTAAATCCCTTATTCTTGTGCTACTTTTGCATATAATAGTCTCAAACAAGCAGCATTTCAATTCAAAAATTCAAAAATTCAATTCAAAAATTCAATTTGTTTCAATTTTTTTTAAAAATCAATTCAAAAATTCAATTCATTTCAATTCAAAAATCACAAAATTCAGCATCCCAGGCAACCTGTTGCCCTGCTTTCTCTTTTGCCAGGGAACACGTTTTCTGTCTTGTCTTTCACCAGAACTACCTGGAGTCTGTTCTGGTGCCAAGGATCTATGTTGATCTCATGTTCTCCACATAATCAAAAACATTGCTACATCTTTAAATTGAACACAGCGGCCCCCAAAGAATAGATGATGGTGGTCAACCATCAAATTTTAATTTGCTTTCTATTTTTGCATGACAGTTACTCATAGCATAACGTTCCTCTCTCTACATTGCACCCATTCTTTGACACTTGAAGGCTTTTATGAAGTGCTGTCACCATTACTTCTCCTGCATTTATTCTGAGGTACTGGGTGCTTGCAAAGCTGTTTCCTGACCCATGCAAAGCTCTGTCAATTCTGTTTGAATTTGAAGATGATTTCTGGTTTTAATGCCTTGAACTTTATTTGGTATTTGGCATTTCCAAGAAATCCTATAACCTCAGAACTTTGCTTGCCTTCTATTAATTTTGCTCTAGCCTAGATGACTTCTATTAATTGGGAACTTTTTATGGTTTATGAAGTGTTTTATGAAGTGTTCATAGAGGCTCTTCAGAAAGTTCTTGTGCACTGTTTTTTTTAGATCATAATATCATTGCTTCCTACCTGATCAGGTCAAAATCTCTCAGAACTGCAAAATTATCTTTTCAGCCCTACAGACATCACCGGCTTTCATCCTTGCACTTAAAGTGAATTTTGCATATGTTTTATCTTTAAGTGCAACATTCTTCAGCTGTCTGCCCTACACCTTCTGAAGGCTTGTTAACAAAAAATTATTTAAACCCACAAATGCCTCAGAACCAGCCACATCCAAAAATAAAAATGCAAAATTACCTTCTAATGGCTCCCCATTTTTTTTTTTCAAACTACTGCTTGCAGGCTCAAGGGAGGAGAAATTTGAAGTTTCCCTTTGTAAGATAAGTAGCTTCAATTGCAAGGGTATTTTCAGCTGCTTAGAACTTTGAGTTAGGATGCTGAATTTATTCCCTTTTATTTGTTTTCCAGAACTAACATTTTATTTGTATGGACTGAGCTGAACATCTTTTTATTGCACAACCAATTGTCCTGGAGTTCCAAAACCACAGCCGGAACCGTGTGACAATGCCCCTGTAGGAAGGCGAATTCTCCACACCACTTTCACAGCTACACCTGGATGTACTCACTGTCCTCCAACTAACAACACAAAATCTGGCTTTCACTACAACGTATTCTTATTTGGGAAGTGCACCAGTGGACAGAAATCATCCATGCACCACCATGCTTCCTCCCCAAAATCCTGACAGTGGGTTCTACCTACCTACAGACCCGAAATCTCACAAGGGCACTTTTTCTACTTAACCAATACATTGTTCCTTGAGGAAAAGGCTTGAAGCAGACTTGACCTTATCCCTGTTTCCTTCTGGAGCTGCTTAGAAAGCTGACATGTTTACAACCTTTTAAAACCCCAGAGTTGTCTTTCTATAATGACTACAGAAGCAAATTACGTGCTCTGTGTAAAAGATAATGCTGCTATTGCTGCACACACTTCTGAATTTTAGCAGTACCTTGAAGTCACTTACAGCTAAAATGGTAGCTAAATATGAAAATAGATCTAGGAGCAAAATGCCCAGTAAAGAAACAAATGCATAAAACCATGAAGATCTTTTTTTCCCCTTAAAACAGAAGAGAATTTTAAAATAAGATTTCCATCTAGCAGAGGGAAATGTTTATTCAGAATTACTTACGCACTCACCTTTGACTCTATCTCCTTTGTGCAGATGAATTTCCCCTTCTCCTTGAGGTTGATATGGCTTTACGACAATAAAAAGTCTTCCAGGAACAGCACTGTAAAGCTTGCGTTTTGGACCCTGATAATCCAAGGCAGACAGAGTATCCTTGTTGGCGCTAGGACTGTAAACGGCACTGGAAATTGAAATTAAAACCCATTAACTGGTTATTTAAAATGGGCAAAGTTAATCATTTACAAACAGCACATTAGCAAGATCAAATTAAAGAGCAAATAACATAATTGTCTTCCAGTAAGACATCCAACCTTGCTGAAAAAAAACCCCACTTTTTTCATCCTAAACACACACTTTTAATGTCTGTAACCTTTCAGTATGAACCATGATCAGCATTCACCTGAACACGATGGCCTCGAAAACACACAATCATAGAATCATAGAATGGCCTAGGCTGGAAGGGACCTTAGAGATCATCTAGTCCAATCTCCCTGTCATGGGCAGGGACGCCACCTCTTGACTAGACTAGGCACCACATGGGGACAATACTCAAGTCTTCAGTTTTTCTGCAAATTAAACTCACACATTCAGAGCTTCGGATGAAATTTAAGATTTATAGGCAAATCACACATCACAAGCATCACAATTTGTCAGGAAGACTTTAAAACGTCATTAATTACAATTATTGTTGGGAATGGGTATCTCTGTAACATTATGGGACAACCAAGACAACTGCCTTATTGAGTGGATTTAATAATCAAGTTACTCCATCACTCCTGCACCTAAATTTTAGACCTGCACAAAACATTCTTCTTATAGCTAACCTGTTCTCCAGAAGGTAATTTTTTACTAATGGCAATCAACAGCTCTCTAGTGACTTAAGAGTGCTACGCCCAGTTAAGTCATAGGCCATCAAACAACACACAATCTACTTATGGTGTACAAAGAAGTAATTACTGAAAGCCTACGAATGACACAGAAGAGTATTAAAAACGTCCAGGAAAAAAAAAGCGTGAATTGCCAAAAATACAAGGTGAGAAAGAGGCAAATACTAAAGAGTGTGGGAAACTTCTAGGAGATAGACACTTGCAGTACACTAGTATTCAACTTTTAAATAGAAACTTGAGGTCTTAAAGAGAAAGTCTAGAAACAAAAAAAATATTCCTGAGAAACAAGAATATTCATAAAGATTTACAGGAAAAAGAGAGGGCACCAAAGGAATAAGAATGACTTAATGCATCGTCAAAATCCGCTTACTTTCTTGTAAAGAGAAGAAAAGATCTCAAACTGCTACAAACAAAATGAAATATGAGGGCTAGAGTTTACTCTTTCTTCACCTTTTTCTTTAAAAAAAGAAAAAGAAAAGAAAAAAGAAAACTCTTACCAAAACATGAGTCAATAAGGCTCTCAGTATAGATAAAGAAGAAGTTGTCTGGTAAAAAAAACAAACAGTGGATTTTTCATATCAGGAACACTTCCATTTTCCTGCAGTAACTTCTTTACCATTTGGAATAGCATCCCTTCTCCCCTTATTGTTTCGTTCTGTAACTGTGAGCAGGTGCTCATAAAGATAAGCCACACTCAAGAGTTTAAAACTGAGCTCTGGTTGCATTTCTGTGACGGAGTTTGCATCAGAAACCTCAGCCAACTCTTACAGTTGTTTAAAGGAAGTCAGGAAAAGATGACATCCAGGTCTCCGTTCTTCTTCTCCCTTCCTTTCTCCTTCTCGGTGAAGAAACAGTCATCACTGTAAAAACATCCAGATGTGTAAACTATTGCTACACATCTGGTTTCCACTTATATCAAGCTATATTTTCTGCCTAGCCCGGTAGTCAGCTATTCACAATGTTGTGTCCCAGCACCTTCCTTAACTCCTATCCCAGAAGATACATTCATTTGCTCTTACTGGAAGAGGAGGGGGAAATGGCACACTTCACCTTCGCACTGAACGCAGTGCTTCTCATGAGACAGGCTTGCTAACGGAAATCAGGGCTGCAACACGAGATAGATGACTTCTTAAAACAAGATCTTTCCTTTCTCCCCTTGTCCCCAACTTGGGCTCCCAGCAGCTTCACCAGAAGATACCTAACTGAGCCACACAGGCTGTAAAGACCACATGAACCCCTTCCAGCACCACTGTCCATCCCTTTTCCATATTGCAAATCCCACAAACATCATTAACCCTTTGTCATATTCTAATCTTCTCCATTATCCTACCCCTTCTGGCTGCTTCTGCTCCAGAGCCCCATCTACCACTATGTCACCAAGGGCTTTTTCGTCTAAGGGGAGCAACAGCCTCGTGACAAACGTGTTATTTGCAAATAATAAGCAGAGACAGTAACAATTCCCACATGTAGCTGCCAGTAAGTAGGTGGTCATACAGTTAAACAAAATCTGTGAGGAAAGTGTCATGTAAGGTGCCACCATGACTGCAAAATGAGCCTCTGGCAAGAAAAGGCATTGCTCACAGGAAAACTCGTATTTAAAATCCTTTTAGTTGTCTTTATATTTAGAAAGCCTCCAGCTCTCTTCTGCTCTGGGCATCTCTGAAACGAGTCTTGACGGTCCACATGAAACTGCAGCTGGGTGGCAGTGATACTGATGCACTAAGAGAAAGCGCAAAATTTTATTTCCGCAAAATTTCTGGCGTTGTATTGGTTTCCACTGCCATTTGTGCTGGATTTGAAAACCACCTGCTTTCAGAAAGGGAAGAGGGAAGTGGCTGAATAAAGTCAAAGCAAATAACTTTTTGCTTATTCAGAAGAATTGCTTAATTGTTCCCCTCCCTCAGAGGACTGCTTAGACTTCAAGAACTTAGAAGTGTATTATCCCAGGAATACTGATTAAAGGACACTTTTGATCCTTTCTAGCTACAATAACTATTGACTCTAAGGTAAAAGCTCCCACTCTGGTGGCATCAGCAGTGTCCAGTGCAACACGGGGACACCCACCCTCTGAAGCCACCTCCACACCTAAGTGAAGCCTCATTACAGACAACCTGGTTTTAAGCTGGTACGGGTCACACAAAGTATAATGAAACGAGGGTTTGCCACTATTGTAACACACAATAAGGTAAGATGAGCTTTTTCTCTACTGCATGAAGCCACTGGCGTAAGAGATTTGTGTCCTGTTCCTTCCAGCGATTCTTACATTTCAGACAACTTTTTTTTTTTTTTTTGGCCACGCTCTGTATTTCCACGCTCCAGCAGTATCGTTACTATCACAAATAGTGCTTGTCAGGTCGGGTGGCTACAGCCAAGGAGAGGAGAATGCACAAGGTAGCAGGTGACAGCTTCAGCTACGTGACGTTCTGTTTTACTGACTTGAAAACAAGGAAAGATCTGTTACACCTACAAACGACAAACAAGAATCCAGCGGCTGCATTTCTGTACAATACTTGTGTCCTTTTCTATTCTGAGCAGTGGATGTTTTCTGACATTAGGAAACAGGATAGACAAAGCCTGATATTTCAAATGACTATTGAATTAAATGTGTTTGACCAAAACATTAAAGCTCTAACCCTCTCTGTCAGGACTCAGCTCTGCCTCCCTTCAGTTTTTGTAGCCCTGAGCTTTAACCTCTGGTTCTGGAGCAGCTCCATTGCTTGCACTTGGCAGATGCAGCTCCCGAGCCCTTCTCAAAGTGAAGCTGGAATTGCCTGTTCACAGGGCAGTGGCTTCACAAAGCTGAAGCCCCCAGTTGTGACCAAAATTTAGACACGATCCTCGGTTTTATTAGATTACTTACAGTGCTTACATCACCCTAATTAGTCAGGATTTGCCCTCCAGTGAGACATGGCCACAGGGTATTTGCAGAGAGTGCCTGCAACATCACAGTTGCAATTCAGAAGGAAAGAAAGAGCAGCAAAGTCACAGGGAATGCAAAACCCTGCAGCAAGGATAACCATGAAAGAAGAACATCTCAAGAAGCCCCCTTTGCTCTTGGCCAGTCTCCTACACAACCTCACTTATCCCCCCCCGAGTTATTCCCTCTACTTTACTCTTTGGTTCAGCACAGATTTATAGAGGAGAGAACTTAAACAGTCTCTGCCTCATCACTCTTGAGGAGCTCCATCATAAGTTTCAGGCATGATCAACATCTTGTGAACTGAGTATCTCAGAAATATTGTAGTTTGCTGTTAAATACAATCATTGTTTCAGTGACTAAAAGATCTTGAGAACTAGCACCTTGATTTCGAGGTGCAAACTCAGTGCTAAGTCACTGCTGAGCTTTGCTGAACTTTAAAGTCTCTCTGGCTACTGGAGCTCTCTGTGGAAACAGCTGGCTTTGACTGGAGCTTCCAACTAAAACATTCACGCTTGGACACAGAATCATAGAATACCAGGTTAGAAGGGACCTTGAGGATCATCTGGCCTAACTTTTCTTGGCAAAAGCATGGTCTAGCTAATACAGCCCAGCACCATGCTCAGGCAAATCTTAAAAGTGTCCAATGCTGAGGAATCCACCATTTCCCTGGGGAGATTATTCCAATGCCTGATTGTTCTCCTGATGAAAAAAATTCCTTTTGTTTCCAGACGGAATAACTTGCACCAGGAGTAATTTGTACCCATTATCCTTTGTCTGTGTGACTCCTTGTAAAAAAGGGAGTCTCCACCTTCTTTTGTAGCCACCCTTTAAATACTGGGACATGGGGATAAGGTCTCCCCTAAGTCTCATTTTCTCAAGGCTGAAGAAATCCATGGTCTAAGTATTAACATCTTAATTTTATGTGAACATTGGCTTTTCATTAAGGATGGATTTTTTTATTCATCCTTCCGTAGCTGCAGGTATGGTTAGTTGGGGAATTGTCAGCTATCACTGTGCCCAACCCCAAAGTAACACAGTCAAAAGCAGGAGGGCTCTGGCACAGAGCTGCAGCAGCTGATGTGGCAACAGGTAACTCGAGGCACCGTTCAGAACAAAATGCCTTGGCCTTAGCGAGTGGGAGAATGCCTAAACCCCTGCATTTGTAAGATTTCTCCTAAGGGAGCCTTTTAGTTTATTTCCATTTCTTTGCAGTATATATTGGCTTTTCTCCACCTTTTTTGCCCAGTGGGGACTGTACGTAAGCAACGGTGAAGAAGCTCCCATGCTCTGAATGTGTTCCCAATGCACTGAGATTTTATTACCTATATATCACACAGAGTGTGAAACGGGCGTGTAAATAACATCAAAGAACATGGCAGTCCAGCATGATGATGTTAAGGATATTTCATGCCACACAAATAGTCAAGAAGTCACCTGATGTGCCTGTGCTGCTGCCGTTTGACATCCTCTCCCAGCCTGTTTAGGGACGGTGAGCGGCTCCGGGAGGATGGAGTGTAACTCCCCACGGTTTTTACAGTTCCATTGGGATTATTCTGCATCTGTTGAAGTAGATGAGGTGAAAGGCTGCGGTGTGAAGAAGCAGATGAGGAGGCTGACCACTCGGGGAGGTTGTTGATGTTCAGATTGTTGTCGCTGTTGGACCGAAGCAAGATCCGAGGTGCTGCTAAGGTGCTCGGAGGTCTCCGCCTTCTATTCGAATAGGTGGGAGCCTCTCTAAAGGGCACTGTGTAAAGAAAGACATCCAGGGTAATCTCAGATGATTTCACCATTTGTATGTGTTTACCATCCCATAAAAAGATTTAGCAACATATGGCATTGTTCCTTCTGTGGAGACAGAAACTCTACCTTGCCTGCGCAGCTAATTCAATTCATTATCTTTAAAACGTCATTAAAACTGAAAACAACCAGGAATTAACCTGTTTACTGGTTTTAATAAATAGTTAGGCAACACCAGCAGCAGGAGTCTGCTTAACCATCTGCACAGTGGTCTGAGAAACGGGAAACACCTCATTATTGTCAGGTTGGAGTCCGTTAAAAGTTCATATCCGTGCTACACTGCTGTATTCAATTAGAAAGCTGTGGAACAAGGCTGATCGTCACAATTTTTGATGGGCAAACTTCTAACTCCCTTCTCCCATCGGCACCTCAGCGGGTGGAAAACTTTGTTCCACTGCACGCTCAGGCCTAACCTGAAGTCTGTAGTGTTAACAGTCACCTTATCCCCATCTTCCAGGTTAAAAATTGAGGACATAGCTTTTTCTCCTGTCAGAACTCTATTACACTGCTGTAATCCCTAGGTATTCCTCTCTTTCTAATCTAGGCATTTCTACTGCATCTATTACTATTGTATATAGAACATATCACCCGAGGGTAATACGCTCGCTCCGTCACGTGCCGTGTCCCGAAGAGAACATGACTGTATCCAAGGGCTGCAATATACTACTTAATGAAACAGTCATCATAGAAAACAAAAGCACGGGCAACAGTAACCTCAGACAAGCCAGAGGGCCCATCCTTTCATCAGTGTTCTTGGTACGGTGCTGCAGGCATACAAGAATTTGTGTATCACATTCTCCAGGTCTCCTTTCCTTATTGTAGTGGGTCAGTTAGTGCCAAGCACAACTTAAGAGGAAAATATCCTAATAAAAGGCATCAGGCTGTCACTAGACGTGAATGGCATTTCCTACCCATATGATAAGGTAATAAAGGATCCGACCCTGAAAGTTCACACTCACCTCAGTCCCCATTCCTGCAGCTACTCCCATTAATTTATTTCAGTGGACCTCATGAGGTCACAGGATTTGACCCAAAGTGCACGCATTTACATCTGAAAAGTCGCAGCAGCATAACTAACAAAAGGCAGCCAGGCATTATTCTGAAGACTTCATTGAGCTGCTGTAATTTTCAAAAAATCGTACTTCAGTTGAGAAAGAAGCCCCACAAAATATCATCCTACATGTCTGAAGTGCCAGTAAGTGCCATTTATAAAGTGCCAGAAATGTCTATGCATTCAATACCCTTCAAAAACACACAAAAACCAGAATAAGAATGTCTGTCATACTGAGTAAGCAAATAAATTCACATAAATATGAATATACATAGGAATCAATCTGTCCTGCCTTGAAATACAGCCTTTAATTGAAAGAACACAGCAAAATTTAAGGTTTCAGAGCAAAACCATATTTATAACATAAAGATGCAACTGCAAGGAAAAGAATGGTTTATATAGTTTTCACCAGACTCACTCTACAATTAACTGTGATTCCAAATATACTGAAATAGCATCCTTCGATATTCTAATGAGCTGAAACTTTCTCTGGTAACTGGCTCAACAACACGAGAACAACCAAACAAGGGGACAGTGTGCAGGGACAGAAAGAGCTTAAATTAACTTCCATAATCCTTCATTTGAAACAAGGCTGAAATAAGGGAAGTGGTCTTTAGAAGCTGCTAAAGGGGATAAAGCACAGAAGCCCAATATTTTTGCTAACAACTGGCAGAAACTGTCTAATTTTCAATGTCTTCCAAGTTTTTAATATTTCTTTTTTTATAAAAGGTTTCAAAGCAGCAGAGAATCACAGAAAGCACCTTGGTGTTCCAAATGTCATGCTGAAAGCCCCAGTTAGTACGAACTAAAAGAAAACTCCTGGCACTTGTTTCCAAAATTGACACAGAACAGATGTGGCTGCATCTAGATGGTTGCACGTGGCACGGATGTGCCACCCGTGGTTGTGACATTTGGAATACAGGCACTGGAAATTATTTCATGGAAGACAAGGATCTTTCCCAGGTACAAGAAAGCAGAATAACTACTGTAATAATCTTGGTAGAGGAGAAAGCAGGCAAAACTGAATGTAGGGCATGGCTGGCACGTGCAGGTTTGCTACCTGGAGGTCTAATGCTGGTCCCTTAAGGCCACCAACGCTCGTCTTAAAATTGGATCCGACCCTCAGATTTGAATTTTTCATCAACTTAGACAGGTCACACCCCAAGCAGCCTGCCGAGCCTCCCAGCCACGGATGGGGAAAAATTAAATAAATTAATGTTGCCAACGTTTTGGGGCTGTTTGCTGCAACTTTGGAGCGGTTGGGGGGATATCTCCCGACAGGAGTGGGAGGGAGCACGAGGGGCAAGGTGCTCGGGCACGGCGAGAGGACGATGGAGAATCCCTGAGCACATTGATACCGACAGATCTCAGGGAACACAAATCCGGCGCACACATTCCTACTGAAAATTCGGGTATGTTTTGTAAGGATATACACTCCCCAGGCACCAGATGATATTAATTCTTTCTCCCTTACGCACCTTAGAAGGATTTTACACAAGCTTTTAGGAGTTAGTTTTTGCTGTGCTATTAATCTTCTATTCTTACGGAGAGAACTACAAGCAAAATCAGTCCTTACTACAGAAAATAAACCGGAAAGGGGACAACTAATTACATCAATTGACATGTGTCTAACACAAATCTTTTATAGAAAGAGTTAAAAATAAGCATTTCCGTGCCTAAAGTGATTAATATTCCACCCAACTGTTTCTTTTCCCCAGCAATCTGCAAAGTATAAGTGGGTGGATATTTTTTTAGCTGCTTCTTATAGGCATTATTTATACTATTTTCACAATAATAATAATAAAAAAAAATAACCACAACACAAAATGATGAAATGCAAACCACCACGCTTTAAGCCCTGCTGGGCACTGCTTTTCCCTAATATTTCCCCCCATGTTCAGAACTGTAAGTATAACTGTTGCAAAACTTGTTTGGGAAAAACACTTGATATAAAACGACACAAAAATGTCTGAACTTAATTCCATGCCCCTAAACTTTAAAATTATCAGCCCTAAAAGCATACTTGAAAGTACCATTGAATCCTTCCTCCAGCTCTCAGAATTCTATTCCTGGCATTTCATACATCTGAAGGGGCAATTCAGCACCATTCACTGACAAAATTCGCCTAGGAAATTCCTAACGTGTCTTCAAATGCATTTCTTAGGGAACAAAAAACATTTTTATAACTACTTGACTTTTCAGAGAAAAATCGAAAATGAATCAAGCCACATCCAACCTTAATAATCACTTGCCTAAATGGACTGTCTAGCACAAAATAATTTTGAAAAAGAAATTGCAGGAGCTGATTAATTACAGAGCCTCTAAAGCCGATCATATTAAATGTACACAAGAAAACACCGGTCTGAAACATCAAAGTGTTCTGCTTTCATTGCTTACCTTCTTTCTTTGTGAAGGCATTTAACAAAGACTTCATTTTCCCTTTTTACTTTAGCAGCAATCCCCTCATTATATAACCTTTGCTGGGAAGAAAGAGGCGAAAAAAAGAATAATAACAAAAAAAAATTAAAATAATAATACTAAAAATAAAATCAAGCTACCCAATTTCTATGTGTTCAGGCTGCCTGCACCCTGACATAAGCAGCAGGTTTCTGGGCACTGTGTAATTGCGAGCATCGCTGGGCATGCGGTACCCAGCGCTCTGGTGACAAAGCCCACCCCACATTCTGTCTGTCAGCTGGGAGCCAACTGGGCATAGACTGGAGCTGCCCACAAAAAAAAAAAAAAAAATCAAAAAAAAAAAAAATCTTGCTATCTTTCACAGCATTAGTCATGTGAACACCACCGCCACAGCCGCACAGACCAGCCTCTTGCGCGGGAGCCAGC
>NW_009736844.1:0-9236 GCF_000703405.1 Apaloderma vittatum | reverse complement strand
CGGCCGGAGCTCCGAGGGGGCCAAAAATTTGGATTTGCAAAGGAGGGGGGAGAGCAAGGCATGAAGAGGAGCTTTGCAGCGGCGCTCGGCTGCGACCGCCGGAGGAAAACCTGGACTGAGATGAGAGCTGCTGCACAAGTGCATTTAGCTTCACAACTTACTCAGCTGACTCGCGGTGCATGGAGGCTTTTTGCTGTTTATCTGCTTTTTGATATTTATTTGCTTCTTGCCATTTATTTCCATCTTGCTATTTATTTCCATCTTTCTATTTATTTCCATCTTGCTATTTTTTGAGCTATTTTTGCTTTTTGCTTTTATTTTTTCTTTTTGCTTTTTAACTTTTTACCTTTTTTTTTGCTTTTGGGGTTTTTCCTTTGTTACTTTTTGCCCTTTTTTTTTCTTTTGCTTTTCTTTTTTTTTTTCCCCTTCTTGCTGTTTTTTTTTGCTTCTTGAGTTGGTTTTTTCAGCTTTTTGCTCCAAAGAACTGATTTGAAGAAAAGTACAAATCACCCCAAGCTTCACACAACAACTACATTAAGAAAGGAGACAAAACAGCCACTAACAAGAATATCTTACTGTGGCCTATATTCCACTCTGAAACAGATGAGATATGAGCACAATTACTTTCCACTCCCCTTCCATTGCACTGGAATGAAACAGAATTTCATTTCTGCACAGTGTAAAAATACAAAAATTTGACCGAGGCATTTTCCTAAATTCAACACAGATGCCAGAAAATAACTGATGTAGCCATTGCAGTTTTTAAAGTATTAATTCTGAAAATAAAAAGCCCTATAGAGAGCTATGGCAGCCAGTGCAAACATGCTCACGGAAGAAGAGCAAATAACTGAAACAAGCAGACAGGAAACAAGGAGGAGGTGCTAAGAATCACAAAAATTTTAAGCATAGCTAGTTAAATGTAAGACATAAAGACTCCATGAAAGAGGAAATTCCCTGTTTCCAAAAAAAAGAGTAACCTACACTGAAAAATTGCCTTCAAACAGTACAAATTTATAACAGTTAATAAGTATTTATCCCATTTCAGACACCTCTGCTGATCACTAACGCATCTGTTTTGAAAATTAGGTCTTCCTCTTACTGAGAAAAATGCTTCAGGAAAAGACAGAAAATAAATCACTTAAATGAATTTAACCTCTGTATGCATAATGATCTCATATTTAACATAACACTGAACAGAATTAGTAAGCATAAATAAATTCAATAGTTCAAACTTAATTCAACATTCCACTGTTTACATAGTTATTAATTTGTAAGGAAAGGAATATTCCTCTAAATTAAGAGCATTTTATGCTTGGGGTCAATTTGTTTTTAAAATGCTACCAGAGGAAATGTCGGACGCAGCACATGTACATGGTTAAACATCGTTATGTGACGAGAAGAATTTTCTCCTTAACTTCGAAAAGGTGCAAAGCTTTCTAAAGAATAACTTTGAGCTGTTATTTGCTAACTTCTAAATATGTGCATTAATTAGCTCCCCAGAAGAATCAATAACAGTTCGAGAACCACCAGACCTCTAACAGAACAACCGTGTCGCTAACTTGGATTATAAGCTTCCGGGCGTAACTTTTCCTAAGAGCTACATTCAATCCTGATTTTATTTGGAGCTGCAAATGACACAGGGTCTAGAATTAATAATAATAATAATATTTTACAGGGCTTCCTAACTCAACTTAACCAAAGGTGTGCAAGGGCTCGTGAGGGAAGGGCGCAGAATTTGGTAGTATTCCTGCTCTGATCACCAAGAGAAGTGAGCTTTACGGAGGTAGTTCCTGAAATGCTCAGGAAAGACAGTGAGGTCTTAATTTTTCCTTACTCAAAAAGCGATGGTAGCCCAAGTGCCTAATCACAGCAGTTAGGTTAGGAAAGGGTTAACTCAATCATGCTGCTACATGTCTGTTCATATACAGTAAAATAAAAACAGACAGGCAACTGTAGTCAATCAAAATCAATCCCAGGGGGTATTTTTATTAGATTCTTGCCGGAGCTGTAGCATTTCATCATCTGGAGGTTTCTAATCAGTTATAAAAACATTAAAAATATTAAAGTCACTTGAAATTATTGAGTTTCATGGAAATTGTGGGAACTCTTTCCGATCTACACCATCAGATATGTCATCTGATGACTGATCATTTTATTCCATTTAACTGTCTGTCTTTCCCCCACCGCAGGAAACGTAATTTCTTCCTACATGGCACAGCCTACTGCAATAAACACTATTGTGGAAAATATGACAATCAAGGAAGTCAGTGAACTATTTGCAGCTGTAGTTTTCGTTGTTTTTTTTTTCTAATTTTCACTAACAGCTTATTAGAATCTGTTTATTTTTAAATGAGGTCCTAAAATCTGTCGTGTTGGGAAGTTAAAAAACCAAAATATTCCAGCAGCTTCCACCTTTTCCTGAAAGATTTTCTGCCTCGCCATGGTAGTCTTGATATTATTAGCTCAGGATGAAAACCTAATGATTTTGACTATGCTAGCACACAACAGTAATACAACCCACAAGCCATTACCATCCATAATCTAAAAATCATGAAGGACCTTACAAATAGAGGTGAAGTAAGCCCCTAATTTCCCTATTTCTTCTGTAGGTGCTCAGGAAAATGGATCTGAGCTCTGCATGGGGATGTCTCTGAGAAGAAGAAGCCATCTTAAGCAGAAACTGAAACATGGACTCTTAAGTTTTCTTAAACTTTTTTTGTACATTTGTGATAACAAACTCTCTAATTTTATAGGTGTTTCGGTCCATAGCTCCCATTAGAGATCTATGGAAAATCAGCGAATTACACACTCTTGAGGATCTATTTATAGGCACAGAAACGCCTTCAGGAAAAGCAAAAAACTATCTGACCAAATCTGCACTCTTTCTTAATCATCCCACCACCACACCTCTAAGAGCAAGGGCTTCTCAGACAATGGGAGAACATTCTTCTTCAATTTTGTCCATTTTGGAGTTCTTTCCTGCTGGAAAAAAATCCCTTTAACTTGTATACATAGCTAGGTTTTTGTTAAAAATACAGCTCTTAGCATGTAAAAATGCATTTCTCTCCACTATAAAATAGGCTTCCCGTATGCTAAGCCACCAAATGGAGTTAGACAAGAAAAGACAGATTGAAATGGAGACTGTAAAGTACAAAAAGATTTCTGGAAAGGAAAAAAAAGAAAAAGAGAAAAAAAAGAAAAAAAAGAAGATTGGTATGGTGTTTCTAGATTTCTTATTCCAGAAAGTCAAAAGGCGGTCAGGAACAAGGTGGTAGATTCAGAAGCAATCCACCTCAGAAGAACAGCTCAACATTTTTTAAAGCAAAGTGTTTGGGGTTTTTTTTTATTTTTCTGAAAAAAATAAATAAGTCTGTGGAGTTTGCTCAGGAACCTGCAGTTAAACCAGCACTGAGAGAAGCATCTGAGCCCACTCAAATGATGCTCGAAGTGCTCAGCCTCAGCTGACCTAGCACCAGTATGTCTCTCGCCACCGTTAGCGTCTTCTTACCACCCAGCTACTAGAGGTAGCAATCAGCTACTAAGGGTAGCAATCAGCAAGTAGCCTTCAGGCAGTCGGTCCAAGTTTTCAGGGTAGAACTGGGGCAGGAGACCATGTGGAGGAAAGGACAGCAGAGGGATGGCTCAGGAACAGATGGCGAGAGTTATCAATTAGAAAAAACGAGAGGAAAAAATAAAAAATAGCGGTGCAAGTTACACAGCCGTGTGCCAGACATCCCTTCCGTCACCCAGCATTTCTGTTACATCGCTGTCCCCAAACTCTGCTCTCTGCCACAAGGGCCAGTCTCGCTCTGCCCTCCCAAGGAACCTAGCACGTTCACAGAGTTTAAATGTTGATGAATATGCACATAAATGAGCTTAAAATCATGGGAAATGAAAATAATCAGTTCCTCTTTCTTGCCATACTCACGTGGTTATCAATAAGCCTTCATCAAGATTATAGCACTAATGCGAGAGTAACATTTAACGAGCTGGATGCTTCTGCAGAAGGGAGACGTGCACCTTAAGGCTTTGCTTTCAGATGCTTACACAACATCAAGAAGAAGACAATCTTCTCGTTAGATCATGTTTAAAAATTGCAAAATGTGTTGCGTGACGGAGCAAACATCTGAAACATCTCTTTGATAGGTTAGAAGATAATAGGTTTAGAAACGATGATCTGAAAGACCTTGAATATCATGGAGTTTCCTTCTTAAAAAAACCAGAATTCCCAGGCTCGAGGTAGCAACACCTGCAAGTTTCCAGAGCTCTGACTGCCCTGATACAGATACAGAGATCAGAAGTTACCGAAGAACTGAAACAAACCCTCCATCTCCAGGGATGAGAGGCCACTTTCCAGCCCATAATTGTGTGAGGAATCTGGGCCAGGGGTTCAGCCAGAAGCGGAACAATGGAAGGTTAAAAGAGGGGAAAAACATAAAACGCTCCGATTTCCCGTGAAAGGCTGGAAGCGGAGAGGAAACAATGGCCAATAATGAGGGAGGATGGCTCACAAGTAGCAGCTAGGAGAGAGAGAGAAAAGCAAATGCAATGAGAGGAGGCTACGGCAGCCGAAGGAGTATTTTAAAAGCTGATTGAAATCTATCAGCAATGTCAAAGAAAGGAGCTTACTTGAATCAAATATGCATGGCTCGCTTTCATTCTAACAGGTATGCTGCCATAACGGAAAAGCAGCTCATCCAAATAAACCCCTGTATTTTACGTCGTTCTGTTTCTGCAGTGGCCTCCCTCAGCCAAAGGTAAGCAAAGAAAAAGTCTGTTTTTATAAGGGTTTCTCACGGTTTTATGCTCCCAGAGCACCCACAGCCCCTCAATTTCTATCATGCATCTTTGAGTTGAAAGTAACATCCAGTCTTACTCTGAATAATACAAATAACTACACTAAGTTATTTGTGTCTATCTTCTATACATTTACGCACCCAGATGACAGTTTTCTCTGCTGGTTAGGGAGACAAGGAAAAAGAAAATCTTTACAAGAAGTAAATGGTTATTGTGAACCCCTTGAAAAAAGGCAATGGTTGTTTCGCACTAGATAAAACATGAAATTACTCATTTCAATTGACTTGTTTAAATCTGGACTGGGCTGATTTTAAGGTCTTTTTTCATCAGCAAGTAGAACTCAGCCAGAATTGGTCATCTTTCTACAGCAGAAGACTATGAGTAACCAGCTACTTAGAGTGTCATTGAAGCAGGAGATTAACAACTTGTACGGTATCTGCACAGAAAGATCTATTTAGCTCAGACTATCAGCATTCAAGTGTGAACCCCCGAAGCTGCATTCTTTCACCTCCAACAATACGACAGAAAATACAAATCAAATATAATTATATCCCACTACAAGTTCTTATGCTCTTTAAACAAGCTGGTGAAAGGATGGTGCAATTTTCTCCACTAATAATACACTGGGAAATCTAGTCCTGATGCAGCAGCACTCAGCAGCATTGATTTACACAACAAATTAATTTCATTCGTTGCATTATATACATACAATGAGCTGGGAAAAATACCATTTAATGTCAGGAGGCTGTGCATACCCCAACCCACATAGTTTATTCTGAATAAATAAATAAATAAATAAATAGGCAGGTAGGCAAATAAATAAATAAGTAAATATGCAGGTAAATAAATAAATAAATAAGGAGTGTCATTCGGAGAGAGAAGAATTTCATGGCTGGTAGCTCCTGCAAAATCAGATGCTTGGTTCTTTTTCTAATGACTGATGCTGATGGGCCTTGGATGCAGCACATACTTTTATGGGGTACAGTATGATGTTGCAGAGGAGAAGAAAGGCAAAGGAAACTACACAACAGGCTTAGAAAAACAAATGTACCAATATTGGATCGCATGCTGTTCCTGTGTTCCGGTGCTGTACAGAAAACAATCTAATTTTGCCTTTGTGTAGCTTTCCTCCTACCAAAAGCTCTCAACGAATTCCTTAAATCATTATGTTGTTCCAGGCTTTATTCAGTGGTTTGATTTCACTGCTTTAATCTAAGTGTGAACCTCTTTAGTAAATAGTGGGACAAAGCATCTGTGCTTCCAAAAGTGTTGGTGGATCATGTCAGTTTTATTTAGCATAACACCATTTTCATAACTGGAAAGTGTATATTGCTCTCAATGGGGGAGGGGGGGGAAGATTGGACTCTCGTAGAAGTTACAAAATATATAACTAGTCAAAGTGGTCAAATGGTGTGCCAGAAGTACATGTACTGTTCTTGTACAATTCATAGAGATACCTGTAATTACTGGGAGGGTGGGGGGCATTTGGTGAATTTATTTGTACCACTTTAGGTGTCACTCCACTGGATCCAATTCTCCAGGTTTCTTACCTTTCAGCACTATTCCCCCAGCCCATCAGGTAGGAAAAGCATCCGCTCTGCTCTCACAACAACTTCCAGTACCTGTGCAGAACTCTGAATGGTAACACAAGGCGCGTTAAGATGGAGAAGCACACCTACTACGGATGCCAGCTTGATAGCCCTAATTTACTCTTAATTTACGGTTGCTTCTGATTTACTAAGGACATGGCAGGAGTTATAAGAAAACAGCAAAGAAACAAATCCACAATATCTTCTTTTAGCTCCAGCTCACCCCTCTTCTTCAGCTCTTAAATCCTGCTGTCCTTCACAGCCACTTTTCAGGCTCGATTTCCCTCCTCACGGGGACAGTTGCCTTTAAGGACAGTCCTCCTGCCACCCAGAGCCAATGGGAAACAAATGGCACATAAACGTGCGTCATGAGAGGTAATTTCTAGAAGATACCAGGTCATGGCAAACTTCTATAAAATTAGCGATGAAGACAAATGGACAGGGATAGAGTGGTGGGGAAGGGGCAAGAAAACAGCGTACAAGGTAGCTCATCTAGAAGAGAAAGATTTATGGGAGGTCACAACATGTAAATGCCTTCAACAGCGGAAAAAACTCAACTAGTCTTCGTATGCTGGAGTTTAATTGTGATGGGAGGAAGGAAATAATCAAGCCGTTAATATGACATCATTACATCTCTTGACTATCTTATTGCACTTTTGGAATAATATTTTCACTGGGAAAAGAGAGTAGTGTTTTACCAAGGAGACATAGCTGGAACTACACAACTGTGAAAGCTTTTCACCTTACTAGTTGACTTCCCCCAGGTGGATGCTACTTTAGGACGTATTTAATTACAAGAATTTGCATTAGCATTTTCACTCTCATTTTACAGGAGAGCAGCAAAAGGAGCCCGTTTTTATTTTGGCAGAGGTATTATCAACAAAACCATCAACTGTCTGCCAAGAGAACAAAATTGATGACTCTACAGCCTCCCTCTAAGCCTTTCCTCTCTAAGTAGTGAGAGGAAAACTGAAGGAGACAATACTGTGAGTGTAGAAGAAGCCTGTAAGGCATCCATATTCCATAGCCGTGAACAACAATCTAGAAAGCAAAAAGCTCATACATCATTCTATGTGCAGCTTCTCACATGTGGAGTTAGCGAGAACTACCATGATGGTACTCCCATGCTATCTTCTACACGCTTTTTTCCCTTCTCTTATCTAGTACAAGCAATCTTCAAGAATTCCTCCTTTCTTCTTATTCTTAGCAGCTCGATTCCAAAGACCTAAGCACTGTGAGCACTGCTTGCACTTTTGAGACGATGCACGTCTGCGTTACTGGAGTACAGAGTCACTGCAAATTTCCAGTTGTCTTTTACGCCACAGCTGATAGGCAATGCAACCATTCAACCCTTAAAAAAAATCTCTTCTAAAGAGAGGAGAGCAAGCTCTGTCTAAAGTCATGTTACCAAGAAGGATCTTTAAAAGATAAAACCCAATAATTTAAGATGATAATTGTCTCACTATCCTTAGTTCCATTTAGACATTTGGTGTTAAAAGGAAACTAAAACACTGCTGACTTATTCATTAAAATAACAGCATTTCAAATTACATTCGTAGCCTACATTTCTTCATCTCAAAAATGAATCATGCTGGTATAAATAAGAAAGGATAAAAAAAGAACGTATCCGCTCTAACAGGGGGTTATCTTTGTACAAATATGTAGGTGTTTGCAGCATTTGTAATGTTCTCAGTGGTTAATCCCATTCAGAAAGGAAGCCTTGCTCACTGAAGAGTTTTTGAAGTGGATTAATAATTAAAATAATATTAGCAATACTATGCCTACTTCTGGTTCAAGACATTATCACCTACATTTTTCAATGTTTGAAAATGTTGAGGTGAGACCTTTTCCTTGCCCCAGTGTAGCCTGTTTCTTGACGTTTCCTGCAGGTGAAGTTTTGACATAAGAGTTTAGACTTTATGTAACAAGAATATGAAAAAGGACTTTCTTGTTTGTATAGGTCAGTAAGTCAGAGCAGGTAAATAAGACCAATTGAAAGAATAAAGAAGGAGCAAGCTTAAAACCCATTATCAAAAAGTAACCTTATATTCATACTATTTCAGAAACATTACCATTTATTCTTATGTTTTTGGCACCAGTAGTAGATGTAGCTACATGATATTCATTAATTCAGTGGAAAATGTGTGGCTGACATCCAAGACATTACTATGAAAAGTGTTCTGGATATTATTTGGCAGTCACACCCCCAGACATCATGATTACTACAATAAAATTTGACTTCCGCGTTCAAGTTTCAAAATAACTCTATTTTCTTCCGGACAAGAAGTGATGCAAATAAAGCCAGTGGAAAACAGCAATGCACATCCCTAAAAAAGAAGAGGATCAGAGAAAGAAGAATACTTGTATAAATAAGCAAATTGCATATGTTGTTCTCTACTAAATCATGGCACTTCAGGTGCAGATGCTTGATGTTTCAGAAGAATTGCAGACTGTGTGTTCAGGAGAAGAAATCATTCTCCTTTTGTGCACATGTGTAACTACTGTATGTGTCCACCAGCACTTCATTAGCAGAAAGATCGTTTGGCATTAGCCACCTTGGATCTAGCCTGTCATAATCTACAGAAGCACATCTAAACTAAGCTCTGATCCTCGTACTCATATGTTCAAGCGCATAGGTATGAGAATTTAAAGCAATAAACAGTACATCTTTATAAGCAGAGAAAGGCGCATGAAGAAGATGCTGTGTATCGAAAGAGTGCATAAGACAGAACAGATGAAACATGGCAATAAAATATATATTTCAGATATTACATTAAGAAGCTTCAGCTGAGAAGCAAATTCAAATTATTTGCCTTATTTATTTCATAGAATCATAGAACAATTCAGGTT
>NW_009736843.1:49444-61122 GCF_000703405.1 Apaloderma vittatum | reverse complement strand
TATTTTATTTTATTTTATTTTATTTTTTTGTTAAGCATAAGCCTTGAGGGAATATATTTCAGTCTGTACTACTTTTCAAGTAAGTGAATTTCCATATTTGAACTTTGACATGCAAGCATGAACAAAGGAATGGTATGGAAGTAGAAGCAAACAATTCCTGAATTATTCCTGAATTATTGCCAAGTCTACTTAGCTTCCAATTGTAATATTGACCAAAGAGATGTGATTAAAAAAAGGCAACTAAGAAATCCAGAAATGCAGGAAAAATACTAATATAGTTGTTAAAAGTTGCTGACTAATACAGTTGTTAAAAGTTGCTTAAGCTTTTTAAGTGTTGTATCTGGGGAAAAAAA
Source organism: Apaloderma vittatum (assembly GCF_000703405.1). Taxonomy (NCBI): domain Eukaryota; kingdom Metazoa; phylum Chordata; class Aves; order Trogoniformes; family Trogonidae; genus Apaloderma; species Apaloderma vittatum. The sequence continues at coordinate 60,769 of NW_009736843.1, read as the reverse complement.
TCCCCAAAGTGTCATGAGTGAACATCCTAGCAGGATGTTCATGGCCATAACATAATTCTACAGCCATATCAAGATTTCCATGCTAGCGCAACAGCTATTAAGGAAAGAGGTGAAACAACAGTCATACCCCTACTCATCTGTTAGGGGCAAGGTTTCCTCAAAGGCTGTGGTGGGGGAGCAGTAGCAGAATCAAACAGCTCTTTCTTGCACCCTTTGGCTGCACCAGCAGCATCAAGGAGATACCCCACAGCCTTGATCTTCACCCCTAGAGCCTTGTAGTCACTCCACACGCACTGTGTCCCTCTACTGAGAGCGCCCTCTGCAGAACCAAAGGTAGAGAGTGAGACTTACTTGTGTTACCAAAAATAGGGAGTTTCCAGCATCCCATATCTCAAGTTTCCATTTGTCACCTGTGCCCTGCTTTCCTACTCCTTAGCAACACAGGGTTCAGGCCCTGTGGCATTTCTGCAAAGGCTATGTTGATTTCTTCACCATTTCTCCTAGCATCTTCACGGGGTGCTTCAGCACTTGACCAGAGCATGCCTTCCACAGATGAAGCCAGCACTGTCCCCAGTTAAGCTAGACAGCATATCCTGCAGCCAAGACCTGGACGTCTACATCCACCCTCAGGAACATTTTCTGTTCAAGGTCTGTGACGTGCTAAGGACACTCTGTGTCTCCAGCTCGTGCTGGCCACCACACATGGCATGTCACAGCCTTCAGTGAAGAAGGTGCAGGCTCTGCCTATGCAGCCAGCAAGGATCAAGGCTCTCATCTTGCTCTGCACCCAGTAGAAGAGAGCATTTGTCCCCAGCAGCCACCAGAAGTCCCTGAAGAAGAATCCTGGAAACTCTACAACTGCTGGGGCTCTGTGTGCCACTCCTGGACTTTATAAACATAATTAATGATCTTCTTAAAATATTGTGTGTGAGATGCTTATGACATTAATTCCCATTTAACGAAGGCAAAAAGTGCAGCTCACCGAATATAAATACTTGCACAGAAAGATTCAGTATTTGTTTAGTGAGCTTAATTAAAAAGCTCTACTTGAGTGATGCCCTTTCAAGGACCTAACTCCTTGATAAAGAAATAAACTGTTTTCCCTCACTTAGAGCTTCCTTTTCTTCATAAATGATGAGCAGTTTCAAAGATCAAAAAGGTAAATTCTCATCTGCTGTCTTAATTTAAGAACTGTTTTAATGTTCTGAGAAGCCCAGGAGTTTTGCAAGGCTTCATTTTGTTTGCCTCACCAGTCAATGAGCAAACTTAAGGTAATTAAATGAAGTTAGATGCTCAGAAACAGCCACAGTCTTTGCATTTAGAACAGGAAAGTGAAATTTTACATAGGAAAGATTGCATCCACTAATGACATTACTACCTTGTCTATTGGCTAATACAACCAACTAATTTCAAGGAAGGCCCAAGTTGGGAGAGGAAGGCATGGTACAGCATTTAGATTTAGTCATGTAGAATTATAAAAATGGAAGGCCTAATCAATAATTGAATGATGTGGAATTAAACTCTTCAGAGAGAAGAGGATTTTATAACATTTTCCCTTAGCTGCAGTTCAGGAAGATCTTGAGCTTCTCTGAACAAAGATCAATTGATTACACTGAACAAAAAGTTTCCCAGTCTTTCTGACCTTGCAGATTCTAGTATTATTTGCATGCAATATTTTGTATAAATACAAACTCTGTCTATGCCAAGCCTGTGATATGCAACAACAACATAAAAAAAAAAGAAACAATTCTTTTCATGTCATGTGAATGAATTGTCCCATAGTCTCACCTGTCCAATTGTTTCATTTCAGGAATAAAGTTAAAGGATAGTAATGTCCAGGATTACAGGGAACTATGCATTTGGTATTAAAAGTGTTCACAAAGTTATGGGGTAAATGAGAAACTCAGTAAGATTTGTATTGGTAAATGGTTTTGCTATGAGTTTATACAAACACATTTGTAATTTCTACATCTCACTACATATATTTCAAAAAGCCTTTTTGGAGATACTGGTGACTTGTCTAAGGTGAAAGAAAGTAAAAATTCTGAAACTGCAAAGTATATAGACTGAAAAATTGCAAAAGAAACTATGCCTTTAGAAGCTTCTAAGTATAGATGCACACATTACTATAAAATAATAATAACATAATTAATAATAATATAGTACTGCAGTAAATTAAATTAGTTTAAATCTGGATAAGTGTATCTCAAGATTATCAAGAGATCATTTAGATTTATCAAAGCTTACCTTTTCCCCACTGTTGGGTAATTAGTCACTTATTTATAGATTATGGAGTCTTGCTATGAGGGAAAAAAAAAAACAAACAACAACAAAACAACCTTTGAATTCTCAAATTTTCCTGGAATGGAAAATTATTTTAATCTGAGCTTAATTAGTTTTCTTTTTTTAGCCTAAATTGACAACAGCATTTGCGGCTTACTTTTTCTTTTCATTAGGAAAAGGAATTTATGACAGCCAGGCATCTGGCATGAGGCCATTCAATTAAAAATAATGCACAAAAATATCTATTTGTCTTAACACCATAAAATACTACTAAATAGTTCTTCTGTGCAAAACTCAAAGCCCTTGTCAAAATCCTTGTCATACCATCATTTACCTGCATGGAAGCTGACCAGCAATCCAGAAGGATTTTATGACCTATCGGCCAAGTACAAATTCAAAACATCCTCATGAAAGGCAAGAGAAAGTCAAACTCGCCAACCAAAGCCAGTCAAAGGCACAGCATTTGCCATCTCCGTCGTGGACTTGGGACATGTTGCTGGAGGAGACTTTTAATGTCTAGTGCAACCAGCTTTTATCGCAGAAAAATGTACTCATGCAGTTGAAGGTAGAGAACCACGAACAAGTCCAGAGCTTCATTTGTCTCAACAGCTGGGTCATGGCTGCTACAAATATACAGAGATTTCTTTTTTCCAAAGATCTTATATAGCACATACCTACTGGACTAACTCTGAAAGTGAGTAATCATTATTATTATTTTTGCAGCTATAGAAATGTGACCTAGATAAACTTCTTCAGGAATTTCATCTAGGTTTATACTGGAATCTGAACCAAGAACCATAATTTTTCACTAATACTTTTTGACATATCAATACACCCCTCCATCCCTAACATTTGTTTTGGGTGACAAAGACTATTTTAGAGACGTTCAGATTACTGGAAATCAGTAGCAACTCCCAGTTTTACTGATTATAGCAACAGTAGCTGTTTCTTTCTTTTTTCTTTTTTTTCTCCCTGCTCTCAGAAAACTAACTATCCTCTCACAGCATGCTCAGATTAATTTCTGTATTTTATTGTCTGGGGTCATTCTTGCTGATGAATGTTTTTTACCTTGAAAAGCTTCCTGAGCAAAAAGAGATGAATAAATAGGGATGGATGTATTCTCTTGGTGCTATCTTCAGTCTCAAAATTGTACTAAAGAATATGAAACTTCCAACATGGACAGCTAAGCTCTTCCTGCCTGTTAAGGGCACCTAAAAATAGATCAGTCAAGATTTGATTTATGTTTGATTAAAAATGATGAATCAAAATGCAGACAGCTCTAACCCTGTACAGCCCCAGTTGCAGTTAGGGAAGCCTCTTCTTCATATTAAACCAGAACATTTTAGCCCATTGCTGCTGAAAACAATGCAATTTTTAATCATCTCTTAGTGGCTGATTTTGGCTGTAATAGCTGTTCCCTGGGACTGGAGGTAGCCGTGAAGGAGTGCTGGGAAGTCAAGAACTTCAAGCAGTCAGGTCAAACCTAGCATGTGTCACTTGGAAGATCTGCTTGATTTTCTTGGTCACGTAGTTAACAAATATCAATTTATCCTCATACTACTCTAGTATATCTCAAATGCCACCCAGCATGACGATATCTACCTCCTCAGACCACAGCAAGAGATCTGTAAAAATCTGCAGGCTCCAGACCACCCACAGAACACAGATGTTCACTCCTTGGAGGGCAGATCACAAGCAGCCTCTGCAGGCAGACCGTACAAATTCTGCCATGGAGTTCCCAAAACAGCACAGTCCTGATTTCACCCCAGCCAGCAGCTCACTCATCCCCACGAAAACTGTAGGTCTGAGTGCTAGCAACTGGTGGGAATGGGGTACTGGGGTATGGGTGTGTTTCCCTGGTGAATTCAGTTGCCCGTGTCCATATGCACACATGTGCCCGCATGTCTGAGCATCTCTCCGGATTGCGTGTCCATCCTTGCTCCTGATCAGAGCTGCAAAGGGGAACAACCACCTCCATGGGGTTGGAGCAGCATATTTTACTACTCTGAATCAGAATCCAAGAGTGGTTTTGGGTTGGAAGAGTCCTTAAAGACCACCTTGTTCCAAACTCCTGCCAGGGGCAGGGACACCTCCCACTAGATCAGGCTGCTCAAGGCCCCATCCAGTTCGATACCATCTGCAAACTGTTCACTTCCTTTTTCAGATCAGGAATGAATACACGCCAGAGATTTCAGTACGGCTCTTTGGAGGACCTCACTGATAACCTGTAACATTATAAAACCTGTTTATTTTCTCTGAAACCTCTGCAAAACCTATTGAAACAAGTGTGGGGTTTTTTAATTTCAGGACTTCACTAGTATTCACCACTCAATGCCTTACTGAAATGGATGGCTTGAGACCACATGTGGTTAACAATATCGGTTTTAGATATTTAGAATATATATCTGTCAGATTCGTGGCCAAAGATTTGATTTAAGGAAATAACATATAGTATTTTTCCATCTAAGATATCAATGTCTATGTACTTCAGAGCATTTTTTCTCTTTATAGCCCTTTGGCAGAGGGTATGCTCTCTCTTAAGTGAAACCTATTATTTCTAAAGCAAAGGCAATAGACTTTAATCAGGTTATTGCATATCACAAAGAGGTTAAGAAAAATAAATTGAAGCTCATAGTTGAAAATATATTTTAAAAAATATAGAAGAAGGTTAAACCTCCTGAGATTATCTTGTATTTTAAATAAGTTTCAAGAGTACTTAATGGGAATTCTGTTTTAAAATGCTTTCAGAGTCTGGAATGTTTGACTGCTACCGAACAGAAAAATAACGAACAAACAACAGCAACTGTTAAAAATGATCATTCAGCAATGCATCTTGATGTATTTAACATCATGTTTCAGAATAATCCATGAAAATTGTTATTTGTTGGATTGATGCCATTATGGTTTTGATGGTGAATAAACATTAAACAAAGAAACCAATCAACCAACCAATCAACAAAAAAACCCCAAACAAAAAAAAAAAGAGCCGACGTCATTCTCAAATGTTGATGGCTAAAAAGAAAGACTAAAATAATGAGTCCATATTCAGTTTCCAAGTACGTAGAACATTACCCCAAACACAAAAACAAACACATAGGCTATAACATTTTTCTTCTTCTATAAACTTTTTTCTTCTTCTACATAGAGAATCGTCAAGCTTTACCCAATATAGTACCAAAATTCAAGTAATGAATACAAGAACTATTCTTAGAGAAGCATCAAATCCCTAAATTAGCTTTGTTCATGCAGATCTGTGAAAGTAGATTTGAAAACAGTATCAAACATTAAGGATTTAAATTTTTGTTACTGTGCAACCACCTTGCTCTGCTCACTAGAAAACTAAGGATATTGCCAAGCTATCCTTGCACTGTTGAAAGCTATAGTCGCTAATCTGAGTGGTCTTTTTTTCCCAACTGTAGTTCTAGAGGAAAACTGGAAGACAATCAAGAAAGGCTCTGAGGAGACCTTATAGTGGCCTTCCGGTACTTAAAGGATGCTACAGAAAAGACAGAGAAGGACTCTAGATCAGAGAGTGTAATGATAGGACAAGAGGTAATGGCTTTAAACTGAAAGAAAGCAGACTTAGATTGGATATTAGGAAAAAATTCTTTACTGGCACAGATTGCCCAGAGAAGCTGGAGAAGTCCCCTCCCTCTAAGTGTCCAAGGCCAGGTTGGACAGGGCTTTGAGCAACCTGATTTGGTGGAAGTTGTCTTTGCTCATGGCACGGGGGTTGCAACGAGATGATCTCTAAGGTCACTTCCCACCTAAACCCTTCTAGGATTCTATAATTTTATGAAATTAGATGTTTAGGCTTTAAAAAAAGAAGAATAAACCTGCAGACATGGCCTATGATATAGAATCATCAATTTTTGAACCAAGGTAGAGGTTTTTACATGGCTTGTGCAAACATATGATGTGGTTCTCTATATAACCATTTCCTGGAGAGGAAGTGCATGGGAAAATTTCCTTCTTACTGCCTCTGTTAAAAAAAAATAAATCTATTACTTCCTGAAGAAAGTCTAGTGCTTTGACAAGGAACTAGTGGTAGTCAGAACTGAATATGTAGACATTAATTTCTGCTTACAAAAAGTTTGCTCCAAAATTTGCAGCACAAATCAAGGCCAGTTTTTCATTCTGTTTTCTCTTCTTTACTGATATATTAGTCAATTTTGGTCTAGGTACCTAAAAGATGATTTTCACTTTTTTTAACTAAAAATCATAGGCCACTTTCAACAGAATGAGTAGGGGTTTTTTTTAAGCTTTAGATAAGAGAAAAAAAAATAAATCTGTTGAGTGAATTCCCTTCAGCACACTGCACTGCTTTAGAATCCAGAACTTTCAGATAAATCATCATCTCTCCAGCAGCATGTAGACACAGCGTGGTGATGATACACCTTAACACTGTTCTCTATTCAACCTAATGAATTATATTTTTCTGTTTATTTCCAGTAGAAAGAAAAGCGATGCTATAGCTTTATCTATTTGTTTATTGGTAGTGCTCTTTATTGCACTCCAGCTGCAGTACTAAACTACTGCATTCTTCCTCTCCCCACAATGCCACACCCCAAGAGAATTGCTTTTTAGCTCAAAATCAGCATTGTAGGATTGCCTTGAAAGATTTTTGCATTTAACCGTTAAGATGGAATGGAAACGGAGTGCTCCTGGGTGCCAAGAATTTCCCCGCTGCTGTGTTGTGACTGAAGCAGTGAGTATGGTGGCTCTGAAGGTTTGCAGGAGGGATGCTGTGTTATTACATGCAACAACCAAATTCGGTTTTCATTTTAAGATTATGAAAAAAAAACCCCAAACATTCTGTTGTATTGTGTATTTGTCCCTAGGAAAGTTGGAAGGAAATGAGCAAAAGCACATAAACTTCAGAGCTCATTTCATGTTCACTGAGAAAGTGATATATTTTCTTGTAGCTTTGAAATAAGTATAGAGCAAACTTAGTGTTTATTGCATGACCTGAAATTAGATCAATTTTTGAAAGTTTCATTACAAAAAAATATGCATTGTTATTTAGAATACAATTGATGAAATTTCTGGGAATAACAGATGGCCATTTTGCAAGATGTTCAGAGAAAGCAATGACAGCACCAGGACTCCGCATGAGGCACAGCATCAATTGGGATTGAAATAAGAGCTCTTCACCTCACACAGAATGCAAATGCATTGTCTTCTCATGGTGTTCTTGATTTGACAATTCATATTGTCCACCCATCCTTGCTTATGAACTACCTTATTTACTCAGTGCTTGGCAATTCTGTTTTTCCTTTTTTTTTTCACAAAGGCCAGGCATCTTTATATGGATTATAAAACAATTTGTCTTCAGGTAATACTACAGGAGAAAGAGATCGTAATCTCCGATAATGTTATTGCAAATACTAGTGCTAGCTAATAAAAGAACATAATAAAACATGGATATCCGCAAGGAAGGACAATTTAGGTATCATTAAAACATTTCATTAAATACGGTCATTTTGGTTAGTCTTTATCGGATTATAAAAGTAAGATCTATAGTTATTATATTCATACGCAATCTAATTAAAGTAATCCAAACAACACAGAAAGACAACTCGGTATGTTCAAAAGGAATGCTTTGACCTTTTCCCAGTGTAACTGAAAAGGGTCACTGACAGTAGCACGCTATTTTTTGACAAAAATATCAGTGTACTTAAACAATTTGTATCAGAAATGGTTTGTCCAGCTCTCATCCCTATCTGCATTCTACACAATACCGTTAGCTCTTAGAAACAGTAATAGATTCAGGAAAATGTTCAACGTGAATATTACTGAGAAGAGATCCTGCAACTATATTTTTTCTCTTTGCTTCCCTAGATGTTTCTTTATTATCTACTCCTTTTTGTCAGTATTACATAATTTTATGGTTCAAAGATGTTCTCCTTCCATCTATATAACCCCTCCCTAGCATTGACTGCCAACTGCAATCACAGAACTCTGGGGAAACGCATAGTAAAGCTAGTACCAGCTTGCTATGATCCACCTCTTTTCTATTTTTTTCCCTGCAATTTTAAAATTCATCTTTATGGAACATTAAAAATACCAAGTGAGAACTCAAGTATCATGAAAGCTGAAAACTGTCCAAAGCTCACAATTAATTTCTGTTAATAATGGTTAAAAGACCCTTTGGAAACATTTGCATGGTTGTTTTTAGAAAACTATGTACTGCTATCTGAGTTTCTTTGTGTTCTAAGCATAATAATGGTAACATTAAACAAAAAGGTGATAAAACAGTAAATGAAGACATGCAGTTACTTTCACACATAAATGATAAAAGAGAAAGAAAATGTAGTACCGAAGCCCTAACTTACTAGTGAAACTTTTTTTTTATGTTTTACGAAACAAAAAACAGGTTAGCCATGTTTCAGTATTTGTTAATCCTGGGTTTATCTAAGATATGTCAGTGTTAACATGGGAACAGGAGTAACCTTGATGGAGCACTCCCCTTTCATGTTACAGTGTGCATATTACAGTGGAAGGGGGTGACTAATGACTGCCATCAGGAATGGCAGAAATGAAGGAAACTTGGAGCTGCCTGTTTTAGGAAACTGAGAGAGTATCTTATTAAATGAAAGCAGCACCTTTCATAATTCAAATCTCTCTACCACATGGTCCAAACTTCTTTCACCAGAAAGAAGCATAACCTGCAATCAGAGCTTTAAAAATATCATAATCAGTGCAACTTGTGAGTCAAAAAGTGCATGCCAGGTCAAATACTGATTTGATTTGCATTTGATTTGGACAGGAGTTATTTTATATTTGTATTTGTATTTTGGATGCCTTATTAGTTTGTCTGCTGGGTCCACAAACAGAAAACATGGATTTCTAAGACTGATTATTTAGTTTACTTAAAGAAAACAAGAAGTCAATAGTAAAAAGACACACATGAGGAAGGATTGATCCATTGCTTTTGGTGGATCCATTTTGATTTGTCTGAAGTCCCTGTGGAAAAGGATGTTACCTGCTAGTAAGCAGATTTTCTTGGAGACTTTTTGTTCATACATACAATTCCCATGCACTGAGAGAACATCAGCTGCAGCTAAACTTTTCCCACGCCACAGGTGGTGGTAAGAGGCACAGCACTGCAGTCCACTCTCAGTTGCTCTTATCCTATTATAAAGAATAATATACAGCAAAAGCAAGTGAGATTAGGAGCAGAAAGAAGGGGTGGAACTTTGAACACGCATGTTGGCAACATTATTTGAGACCTCCCCAGGAACTGAGGCTAAGCTGATGGATCTGTCCAGAAGGAAAAAAAAAGAAGCATTTCAGCCTCTCTTGCTTCCTTTTTTATGGCTGGTGGATTAAAAAATATGTTTTCCATGTATATATTCTTCCACAAGAAAGGAAAGGCATCTGGTTAGTCTGTCATAGAGGAGAAATTGTAAGGAGGAAAGAATTTGCTCTCTTACCTGGGGAAAATCAGAGAAACAAATAAAATAATACAGTAGAAAAAATCAAGGAATAGAAAATACAAATAGGATAAGAATTATTAAATCTGGAGGAGCCATAGAAGTAAAATTACAACTCACAAACAAGGCTGAGAGAAATTGAAGATAAAATCAAACATTTTACCCTTCACATTTCATGCAGAGGAGATGTGATCTCCAAGGTATATTGCTCAGGGTGTACCTCTCTCTCTGGATTCTATGAATACAAACCATCAGCAACATCTCAAAGACAATATTTAATTATCTCTTATGCAAAAGAGCTTTTCTCTTCAGAATTCTCATGACTTTATCCCTTCCTAAGAGAAAGAGAAGATTCCCTGTATGTGTAGGTGTTTACATGCACACCAGGTAAAATAGATCAACAAGCACGCGACAGGCACCCAACACTGTGCACTGTATTGACAAGCACCAGCATTTAAGTGCCAGCTTGTTCTCGCATACTTTGGATGTGTCAAGGCGTAACCAATCCATTCCCAGCGGAGTCACTTTGTGATCCTCATGCTGCCTGGAACAGGCGTGAGGAAATCCCCAGCTTTCTCAGCATGTTCCTCCTTCACGTTTTGCTCTCGAGGAACATGTTGCCTGCAAGAGAGAGCAATACTGTTGGAAGTCACACAAAATGAAAAACTCAAGCTGAAGGTAACAGAGAGAGGAAAAAATGATGTTGCCCACAGCGTTTTCCTTGCATAACATTGCCCACAGGCCAGTGAGGGCTGTAGACTGTTACTCTAAATTATAGGACATACAGATGCTCAGCTTGATTCCTACTAGTGAAAAGACCTTTCTGGTCGGAGTTCAGTTGGAATAATTTATTAGTATAGCAATCACCACTTTCACCCCAGGCAGTTATAAGCAGCTGCTTTGTATCTAATGAGTATTTAACTATACAAACAAATCTTTCCATCTGTGCTCGTAAATAAACCTGCACCTCAAGATGCACAGTGTTGATCTGCTGTTATCACAAATCAGCAAACCTCTATTTATTTTAAAGGTAGCAACAGAGCTTTTCACTGGCATAGTTAAAGTTCTCCTGTTTTTAAAGTTCAATGAGCAAGACAGCTCAGTAGTTGTCAAAAATGAATAGGGTGTTAAAAATTGAGCAAGTAGTGGACAGCATACATGCAACACTGTGCAACTAAGCCTGTATCAGAGTTCTCATCTGTTATGTCTTGCTTTGCTTTACCATCTCAGAAAAAAAAGTAATACAGCTAGAAGAGATATGGAGACTAGCCACGAGGTTGATAGCGGTAGAATTAATTCTTTCTGATAGTGAGGGAAGGCTTGTCGTCTAGAAAAGAAGTGCCAGGGGGTGAAATAGTCAGTGTTAGGAAGAGAAAAGGGTCAAAACACAAAACCCAATATGAGCAGTTTAGTGATTTACAATATCATTGCAGTACATCTAAATGCAGTAACGAAAAAACAATCTTTTCTCAGGCTGTATAATGAAAGCGTGGAAATCATTGCCAAAATATCCCATAGAATCTAGGCCCTAGGCAGGTTTCAAGAGCTTTTGTCATTCTCATTCAGTTAGTCTGGTGACAGTGTACAGAACCCTTCCCTTCCCTTC
>NW_009736843.1:8259-49395 GCF_000703405.1 Apaloderma vittatum | reverse complement strand
AACAATTCATGTCCCAGGATACCCTCCTTCATTTTTGTAATCTTTGGGCTAGAAATCTTCAGAGCCAAAGGTTGCATTCAGATGAACACATATAACCCTTCCCTTCCCTTCCCTTCCCTTCCCTTCCCTTCCCTTCCCTTCGTACAGATACTTGTTCTCATTTAACAAAACTTCTCATAGATTCTTGCTTCACCTACAGAATTTCATTTGTCAAATAAACCCATAGTCCTCTTTACTGTATAAAGTACTTAATATGCATGAAAATTGAGATGATCCGAGTTATTTTATAGTGTTTTGTTGCAGGTGTTTTTTTTAAATATTTCAGAACATCTAATTCCTTTTAACCACAGTATTTGAAATAAAACTATTACTTAAATTACTATGTCACAGCTTGACAGTGAAAAACATTACGATACTTGAGGTATATAGTAAAATCTATAATTTTATCAGGATCTTTTTCTCACCAAGAATAAAAATTGCTAATATTTACTAGCACAAGACTGGCACTCAGATAATAAATGAAATACTTCTGTTGTTTTTATAGTTTGAAATGTGAACATTCTATAGATGAAACACTGAATTCCTTACAGGGACATAATAAAATCAGTAATTGAAGAAAAGAAACAAAAAAAAAAGGGAGAGAAATTTATACTGTAAAAACGCTTCTGAAAACAAGGTATGAGTAAGTAGAATCTTTACAGTTAAAATATGAGACAGTGAAAGAACAACAACTTAATAATTACCCATGTAATTTGCTAGTATTTCTGACATTGTACTCTATATTGTAATTTTCTAACATTTTTCTCCAGCCAAGTCTCAGAAGGAGAGGAGAGGGGAGGGGAGGGGAGGGGAGAAGGAGAGGAAAGAGGAGAATAATTTCCCTTTGAAGGGAGGTATTAGCCCCCAGAATGGGCTGCTCTTCAGCAACTCCCTCCTAACTTATGCCCCATCTTACTCTGTCCTAGGTGCAGGATCCGGCATTTGTTCTTGCAAAGTTTCATGACACTAATGATTACCCAGTGCTACAGCCTATCTACACCCCTCCGTAAGTCCTCTTGTCTCTCAAGAGAGGAAACAGCATCTCCCAGTTTGATATCATCAGTAAACTTGCCAATGGTGTGTTCAGCTCCTGCCTCCAGATTGTTGATAAATACATTAAACAGAACTGGCCCTAGAACTGAGCCCTGAGGAACACCACTAGTGACAGGTCGCCAGCCAGAAGTAGCTCCATTCACCACAACCACGTGATCCCTGCTGTTCAGCTGATTCTTCACCCAGCACACCATGAACCTGCTCACCTCACAGTTGATCAACTGATCCAGAAGGATGTTCTGAAGGACTGTATCAAAGCCTTAGTAAGACCATGAAAACTATATCCACTGCCTTCCCTTCACCCACTGGGTGGGTGACCTTATCCTAGAAGGAAATCAGGTTAATTAGACAGGACTTTCCTTTGTGAACTGGTGTTTTCAAAGCACTCAGTGCTTTCAGGAACAGCCAGTGCGATCTCCATATTTTTTCCAGGTACTGAGGTTAGACACACAGGTCTGTAGTTCCCTGGGTCTTCTCTCATGGCTTTCTTGTACATTGGAATAATATTGACCACCTTTCATGTCCACCTCTCCAAGGGTCACCTGCCGCCGCTTGCTGCTGCCGCCGGTGCTTCTCGCACTGTTCATATGTCTGTTGGAATCATCCTTGTGCTTCCCATAAGAATTGCCTTGTTTGGATTTCTGCTTTCTGAAATGTCTCTCTTTTTTGCCATGTTTCTACTTGATCCACTCTGAGCCCTGCTTTTCCTAACTTTGCCCTTCCTCTGATATCCCATAAGTTCCCCTCGATCCCATGAGCCCCTTAAAACATCCCTGTAGATTTTGCCTTTTCTGTGATACTCACGATGATCTAATCTCCCCTCCCTTTTTTTTTCCATCAGGTATAAACTCCTGGCAGAAGCTCTCCTGGAGGTTAGAGAAAACTGAAAAAGCTACTGAAGCCTTGCAGCTCATGCTGTGAGAACCACCTTCCCGATTCCACTGTCCTCTGACCAGCACAAAAGGACTGATAAATCCAGACGTAAGCCAGCATCAGAATCTCCTGAAGCCACTATTTCAAAATTTACTGGAGTTTAGAGAATATTTGAGCTCTTTCTGAAATTAAAGGAGAAGAAAATTATTTCTTTTTTTTTGATATTTTTTTTCCACAAATTAAAACATTCATAATTTATCTTCACCCTAAACGTGGAACTTCCATGGAAACAGGCCAAGGCTGTTTTATACTCACCGCATCCTTCTTAGCAGAGGTACCATTGCATCCAGGCAAAAACTAAACCATAGAATCATAGAATGGTCTAAGCTGGAAGGGACCTTAGAGATCATTTTAATCCAGCCTCCCTGCTGCCAAGGACGCCACCTCTCGACTAGATCAGGCAACACATGGGGACCGAAGAATGTTTGCAAGCTAAAACTGAGGCAAAATTGTCTTCCTGTGTTTTCAAGGGGTCTTGTAACTTCAGATTGTATTTTAATTCTTGCAATTTAAAAATACAGGTTGTTTTTTTTAAAAAAAATAAAATGCTCCATTACTGTTGTGCATTTTGATCTTTGGATTTTTTCCCCCAGAAACAACAGTAGCTATAATATACAAATTGTATGGATTTGATAATATACAAACCAATGTAGAGAATTAACAAAAAGAGAAGCTTGGTGTATCACAGAACATACTAGTATAAGTAAACCAAGTCCAAAGATCAAAGGAATGTATACAAAAGGATAATTTAGAGCTTTTTGATGGCCTAAAATTTGAAACCATTCATTTGGGCATAAGTAGGACACTTCTTCCCAGGAAAACGACTGTCTTTTGGACTGGAAAGTAAGAGAGAAAGCAGTAATAAACAACTATTAGCTGTTCAATAAGACTGTTAATACTTAAGAGTTGCAAAAAATATATGTGTCAAAACCTAAGCATGTCACGTACAGAAATCCTCAAGCACTACCAGAAACTGGGAAGCTGACTGTTATTTTTAACACTGGAGTCTGGGTTAACAAAATGTTACATGATAGAGACTAGAGATATAGGAACAAGCAGTAATATTTGGGGAGGGAAAAAAAAAAAAGTAAATACCATAAATGAAAAACATAAACATTATCTCTGTGAGACAGTGAGACATAAACATAAATGAGAATAAGAAATAGAAATCAAAAATGAAAATGTAAGTTCAACAAATAACAAATAGTGAACATATTTGTTTTGGCAAAGCATAAGGAAGTTGATATTTTCCTTTTTTTATTCCAAAATTGCACACCTTTTCCAGTGGTAGGAGGTGAAGTTAACTTTTCTGACTAAGGGGACACTTTTAAAGAGAGATGAAGGTGCTATATTTTTCAAATATTAAGTCCTTCCATGGGGTGACAAAATTTTCTTCTTAGTTTCGCAGAGGAGTAAGCTGAGCCTGGCAAATAGAGCTTCAAAAATCCAAACACACATTACTGAGGTAGGTCCAGTTTTGCTCCTGAATGAGGGCAGTGCTATGAGGGACAGGGAGGAGTGGAAGCAAATTACTACATTGGCCAGCCCAGTCCTCCCCTGAGTTGGAGGACCACGAGTGTGTGAGCAGTGACTTTCCATTTGTGGACATCAAAATTGCAAGCGACCAGCTGTATCTGCTGAATGTTCATGGGGCCTTAGTAACACGATTTAACTTCTGGTCAGCCCTGAAGTGGTCAGGCAGCTGTACTAGATGATCGTTGTAACTCCCTTACATTTAAAATTATTTTAATCTATTCTATTCTGTCCTGTTCTGTTCTAAAACTTGTTTCTCTCGTGCTGCTTATGACTGGCAGGGTACCTCAAATGACCAGCCTTATTCAACAGCAGCTATAGGTCAGGACTTGCTCTAATCTTGGAAATTATAATTGAGCATTCAAATACACTTTCCAAAATAAATATTCACTAAAAAAAATGTATTATTTGATGGTTTTCTCTCTTTTGAGTTCCTCCAGAGCAGTGAGGTTTGTTAGTGGCTCTTAAGACCCTGAAGACTAGGTGATAATGTGTATGGTACATGATAAAACACAGATACTTAAAGAAGACAGTGAGTAAAATCTATGTGTATCAGCGGGCATGGTCTGAATTAGCATCACTTTACTCATTAAGGCAACCTTTGCTTACAAAGTCGTGTGGATACTCAGAATACTTAGAAGACTGCCTTTAAATAGAACATGCTTGGAAACCCATAAACAACTAAATAATTAGCATTCTCCTAATATGCAGAGCCAAAGACAGTATCTATGGAAGAGGTACCATCCTTTATTATTATACAAGATTCTTTACTAAAAATAACAGCAATTTCTGGTATCCCTTTGAACCCCAGTTTCATCTTCCATAGCCCTTTGAGGCTGTCACTGTAAGTTTTGCATTTTCAACTGAAAAGAAAGAGCATGAGCCACTCAGATATTTAATTTAAAAAAAAAAGGAGTACATAGAGATTCCAAATGTGTACATGATGTAAACAAGGCACTTTCATGTTCATACAGGCAGAACAAAAACCAAAGACCCCTGCAGCAACAAATTCTCTGTCCTCTCATCTCAAAACTTAAAAAAAGAAGAGTCAATCTGGAGAAGTAAATCTGCAAAAAATCTCCACTATGTCCACTGTCCAGCTGTGTTCTTTTTTCACAGAGCTGATCAAAATCCTCAGATGGAATAGAAAGAAATTATTCTCAGAAAGCAAAGCTCTGTTTCTCTGCTTTAACTGCAAAAAAACAATGAGTATACTCAACCTGATTTCTGTTCAACATGCTTCCAAGTCTTCTCACATCATCTGGTGGAGGTACTGAAAAAAACAGCGATGGCAATTTTTATATAGCGATTCGATTTAGTTTTGGTCATGCATTAAGTCACCTGGAGTTTTACTACACAACACAAAATGAAAAAGTTCTTGTTCCTGTAGTGCTTCCATATGAAATGCAAAAATATACATACCCAGGGTTTCCCTGGCTTTGAAGGGCCTTTATATAAAGTTTTCTTGTAAATGAAATTCACATGTTGTGGTAGACTGCTCATCCATTACAGATGGCTTTGAGGAATAAGACACTCATAATTATGTTCTATTGGCTTTAAAATTTACAAATTTTGTTGTACATTTTTTGCTTGAGTTATATTGAGTTACATTTTTGTTTCGGCTTCCACTCCCAAATCAGAATGAACAAAAAGTCTTTCTTTAGTAGCTAGACTTGGTAGCAAACCACATATAAATCACACAGAGAGTAAAATATATACTGTATATCCTAAGGGTCCTGTATAATTCTTTCTTGGCAAATAATGCCTTCTTTCAAGGAAACAAAAAATCCCTAAATGTAAGAAAATACTCAAATTATTTAGTTAAATAGCCTTAGAATCATTCACATCTGCCACAGTTCTGTTCATCAGATTGCCAATAATTCCTGTACGAATTTTAGAAAACAAACATAAACAAATTAAAAAACCCCAATGTGACAACATTGTTCATAAAGAGAGGGCTATAAATGTAAAAAAAAATATTTACACTAAATGGATTTTTCTTAGATAAGGTTAAGTCTAGATGTAGATTTCATTGTAGATCGGGTTTGTAATTTTTTCAATGCTGTTCCAGGACAACAGAATGACACCTGATTCTTTTCTTTGTATCAAGTTTTACTTAACATGTCTGTAGTCCAGCATAAACTGTAAATTTGATGATGGAAAGTGAGTGTATATTCTCCTGGACTTTCCACTCAGAGCTGAAGACATGACCATGTGATTTAAGCATGTGCATGAATCAGGTACAGAAAAAAAAATTGTTCTTATAGGTCTGTTTTAATACCTGAAAAACTTTAATTAAAGATCTGTTTTAACATATATGAAATTTACTTAAATATACTGCTAATTATCTTTTCAACAAAAAATTGGAGCTACTGAAGTCTGCCATTATGTGTTGAACATGCCAGACGGTTCCTTGCTCTTTTTATTCTAAATTGGGAGGAAGGGTCTGTATCTCTTTTTTATAATTTTCTGCTGCTGACAGAATGTTTACAATTTATTCTTAATTAACCACAAAACAATTCTGTAAGCAGTGATAAAGTTCAAAACTATAGTGAGTGAGCCTTTTGTGAGTGTATGCTTAAATTGATTAAGTTTTGTTCTCAAGCTTTCTATGTTTTTCAAAAGTGTAGAAAACTGAAGAATGTCAGTATACTCTTGAAGACACGACGTATTAAGTCAAAAAGCAAGCTAACAGTTAAATGGAAGAAACAGGATGGTTTCCATGTACTTATTTAATTTCTAAAACATTTGTCTTAATAATAAAAAAAATTGTATGCATGTCTTTAAAAATATGGACAGTCCTTCTACAAACTAAACCTAAAAACTAAATATTATGGAGGCTTGGAAAAACACCTAAAAATTAGAATTAGATACAAGGAAGTATTTTCCATAGCATGAAGGATGTGTTCCTAAACCACTCTGAAATGCCCCAAATCTGCATAAGAGAGTTTTAAAAAAGGCAGTATTATGGTCAGTGTTGGCAGCTCTTACTACATGTAGCCACGAATTAGAAAGCCCCAGGAAAAAAATGTTTTATAGAAGAGAAAGAATTTTCTGCTTCACGTATAGATAGAGTTAAAAGAAAAAAAAGTCAGCTCTTTTCTTACTCTGTCTGGACATCTATGTGCCGTTGATCAGGCAGACCAGGACATATCACATGGAACAGGCTGAAAATTATCCAGGCTGCATTAAAAATGGAGTAAGCACACAGTTATCAGATGTGTCAGCGTAAATTTATGTAGAAAACACTCAATAGTTGCCTTCTGAGATACATTAATAAATTTTGGCTGAACTAAACCATTACTAGTGTGTTTTTTCCTGTTTTTCATACTTTCGGAATACTGCAAAATGGTGATAACTGGTAACGGTCTGAACAAATCCACAGCAAAATGCAGATGACACCAAGCCGAGTGGTGCAGTCGATACACTTGAGAGAAGCAATGTCATCCAGAGGAACCCTGAGAGGACCCTGAGGAGTGGGCCCATATGGATCTCATGAAGTTCAATTGGCCAAGTGCAAGGTCTTGCATCTGGGCAGGGGCAATCCCCACTGCCAGTAGAGACTGGGGAATGAAAAGAAGGGTTGGACTAGATGAACTTTGAAGGTCCCTTCCAACCCAAACCATTCTTCCTTGTTCACAGGGCATTTGTGCCATCAACCCTCTACTCAAGTTCTATTATTCTGAAATACTTGTGTAATGTTCCCCTTACCGTGCACTATTTTGTCCTCCAGAATTCCAAAATTACTTTCTGCCTTCACTAAAAACCACACACTTAAATCTTATATAGTACCACAAGCATCAGAAATGAATGAGGAGCCAGATGTAAGAAGTTTCATCTCCAAGTACCTTTTTGTAATCTTTTTAAAAAATTTTGCTTAGTAAGTTCTCCACAGCAAGCAGCTGGTACTGCCACTGTATTCAAATAAGAATCAACAGGGGCAAATATTAAAGGAGTCTCAGCGCATTCTGGAGACAGATGTTATTATAAGCAAGCTTAACAAAAATAAAAACATATTTGGGAAAAAAAAAGGACTAACATATTAATAAAAGGAATAGTCTTTGGCAAGGTGTCTGAGACAATAACAAAACTCATGAGGTGTTCAGTGGACCCTATGTTATTGTGATATAAGGAAAAGAGTACAGAAGTGTTAAATGGAGCTTTTTTGTTTTGCAGATTGCCCCAAGATTCAATTATTAAGAATCTGGAAGGCTGAGAGAAAAAATAGCTAAAGAAAAAAGTTTAAATTTTAAATGTAGTATTAACGAAAGTCAACTGCAATATACCCATCATCTTGCACTGCCAAGGACTGGTTACTGAACGGCTTGTTTTCTGTGGTTATATTTTGAAAAATGTTTAGAAACAGAAAGGAAGGTCAGCCTTAGAAAAAAAGGGATGTGCTAGATTACACTACATGCATTACTCCTCGTCATGACCCACCGTGGTCACTGCCATACTTCCGTGCTCCAGATGTGGAGAGTATCCTCGCTGAGTAAGGCTGTGCCCAGAGGACATTCTCTCACCCCTCCTCAGCCAGACTGCTACAGGCAACCCCCCCCCTCCCAGCATGCACAGGGAGCAGAAATCTGGCTGGCCAGGGTGGCTGACCAGGGCTGAACTTTGTTCCTGAGGCATGGGTCGTACGCTCCCATTGCCTTAACTCATAGAACCATTGAAACATAGAACCTTGCACATTGGAAAAGACCTCTAAGTTCATCAAGTCCAACCATTAACCCAGCACTGGCAGGGCCACCACTAAACCATGTCCCAGAGTACCACATCTACATGGCTTTGAAACACCTCCAGGGATGGGGACTCCACCACTTCCCTGGGCAGCCTCGTCCAGTGTCTGACAACCCTTTCAGTGAAAAAAATTCTCCTAATATCCAAGGTAAACCTCCCCGATACAATCTGAGGCCATTTCCTCTTGTCCTGTTGCTTGCTACTTGGGAGAAGAGACTGACCCCCACCTTGCTACAACTTCCTTTCAGGTAGTTGTAGAAAGCAAGAAGGTCTCCGCTCAGTCTCCTTTTCTCCAGGCTGAGAAACCCCAGTTCCCTCAGCTGCTCCTTATGAGACTTGTTCTCCAGATCCTTCATCAGTTTTGTTGCTCTTCTTTGGACATGCAGATGTGCGTGATCATATCCACAGGTTGCGCAGCCCCTTAATCCTGCCCAGCATCTGTGGGCACATTAAATAGTCTTAAATTGGGCTTCTTTTCACACAGTTCCCTGTTCCAAATCTGAGTATTTCCAGATTCTTGTTTCCTCCCTCATGCCAGCTAGTCCAGACCGAAGTTTGTTGGTGAATCGCATGCACAGAGATGAGTAAGTATAAACTCTTAAGAAAAAAGATAAAACATGGAGTAGTTTTTCATGTCATTAAATAAACATCCTCGTGAAACAGATGCCCTTGCAATCCACATCTCCTTACATTCCAGTTATCCTTAGAGCGCACACCTCTGTGCTGACAACTTTCGATTACTTCAACAGTATTCCTCTCCCACTGCAGCCTCATCATGTTTAATGCATTACACCTGCTAGTCATGAATATTTCACTGAGTCGTTTTTATGAGTAGTAAACACTGTAAAGAAGAAAGCCCAGAGGAAACCTCTCACAACCTGCAGCTGCAAAAATCCAAAAGCTTCCCCTAACTACTGTGCCTTTACGCCCGTAACTCTGCCATGGAGGCAATGTCTGAGTTAAGTTATTCCTAAACGTTTCTGCACAGATTACAGGTGTATGCACTGTGATGCTAGCGGCTGGCTTGTTTTTTCAGGGAAAAAAAAAAAATATTTCCTTCCTTAAATTCACTATCAACTGTATTCTTCTGCAAATAAAAAGCCAGATTGTTTGGTAATAAAAAAAAGTATGCAGTGCCATTGAGTTTAACTGAGAGATACTGACTGAGAACATGAGATCTTTGTTGCAAATTTTTCCACTTGTTCAACTGAAATAATGGTAAGATGTCTGTTACAATACATTATTTTCATGGTATTCTTCTAAGCTACAGTTTGGGGTTAGCTATTCAAAACTGGCTGTCTGCTATTTCTACTCTCCAGCCTCTACACACATTAATCCCTTTTTTAGCGTATTTTTCCCATTAATCCCATAATTCCGCATAAAGCCCATTTGTCAGTTTACATGTCCATACGGAATATAAGATTCAGTTTATACAGAGGCTTCAGTCCGAGATTTGCACATTACCCAATTTAGCATGAGAGTATTTTCTCCTACTGACAGAAGTTAGACTGGAAAGATACAGTACGCAGTAAGATCAAGGGAAATATGCCAAATCTACAGGAATTTTGCAACATGAACATATTTAAAATTGCCTAAAAATAACTCTAACATTTATACTCTCAACTTACAAGTATGGAAATAAACTTGAACTTAGAACCAAACAGCTTCTGCCTTCAAGGAGTCTGGCATTTGCATTCCTGATACTCCTGAGATTTCTAACAGAAAATCAAAACATTCCTTCCTGCATGTTGAAAAGTGGAGATATAAATGTAAATACATATATATATATATGACTGGTTATAAATGCATTAGTTAGAAACATTTTTAACTAGCTGCAGCCTATGGCAAGACAGAATTTTTACATGGGTATTTAAAGAGAGCTGCAAAATATGTCAGCACAGATGTAACACTGATCTGTTTCACGCTTAATCATCATATTTAAATAACTGGATATTTCCTAAATAGCATTTTCCTAAGCACCTTTTAAGCATAGTAATGTGTCCAGCAGTGTTAGAGGTTATTACTCAGAAGATTTTGTGAACTATATAAGACAAATAAAAAAAAAGAATATTAATGAATATTTGCAACAGCAACACAGCAGCAACATAATCATCCAACTGATTTCACTGAGCATTTTTTAAAGTCTTGGTCCAATAACTTTATTCAAATATTTTTCTCCTGCTGTATTACTACGAGAAGCCATTTTGTTAAATGAAGTCAGGAAGCTCTGTGTTTACTTCTAATAACTTTTTTAGGTTAAATGATCTCAAGTCAAATGAAGATTGCTCTTTATTGTGGGGTCCATCCTTGATGCACCCCTAGGTCAGGTGAGATGATCTAACGCATTATTCATTTTACATACACTTATTTGGAAATAGCCCAATGAGCCTTGAGTGAGGGTCAGTGCTGTCTTTGGAGAAATCTAGGACTAACCCTGCACACTCCATGTTGGAGGCACTGCCCTGTTAACAACTCAGTGTGAAACTCGGGGTGATGGGAGGTTCTATAATCTCCTGATCGCTTGGAATAAAATGGGTTTGTCAAGAGATAGATAACCAAACATCTATCTCTAAACCAATCCTGAATGTCCTGAGGAAGCTGATCCTGTGACAGGAGAGGTCAGAAACAGGGTGTGGATGTGTTGCGTGCACAGACTTGTGAATAACCTGCCATTCACAAGAGAAGATGGTTCTATTTCTGGTGTTCTGCAGTTTTGTCATGCCTCCATCGCCCTTGCCCTCCATTGTGAAAATGAATTCAAAGGTGCTTGTGTTGGAATCCTAAAAGTATGTGCAGTTTTCCTTCCTCACCCTGGCAGTTTTAGCTTCAGAAATACCTACATATTTTTTTAAAAAAAGTAGAACAAGAGCATTAAGATCAGCATTAAATGACAAGGAGAAAATTACTTTCAGAAATGAGATCCTTCTAAGAATTCTGGACCGAGAAATGTTTTAATCAACTCAGTATTTTCAATGTGACATGTAATTAAATGATGTATTTCATTTTAGACTTTATTAACTTTTCTTCTCTTTTTATCAGTTACAAATGAAAACACTACTTTAAAATGAAAAGGTATGTTTCATTTAGAAAATTATGAAATTAAACATGTCCCATACGAAATTAACAAGTGCATTTTATCTGTGTTATTATTAGCTTTGTTTGTGCAAAATATACTCTTCAATTTACTTAACAATCTCCAAAAAAATCACACCCACCTCTATGCAGTGTCACTCTACCTCATGTCAAGAAGCTTCTATAACACAACAAAAAGTTATGTTACCATTATCTGAGGCTACATATATGAAAAATAGCGTTTTAAAAATTATTCATGCCTGAGATAATATGTGGGGGAAAAAAACCCGAAACATTTTTTTTTGCGATTTATGTATTTTCTAGAGACAGTTTGATGTAAACATCAGATTCTGCAGGCTGGAGTTGGGGACGTGTAAGTGGCCAAATGCATCAGTATCTTATCAACAGACCTGAAGATCATGGCAGCATTCAGCACACTGAAAGCTGAGGGTAAGCTCTGGCTGCACTTTGAAATTTCAGCATTATAAACTGATTCAGATTTGGTCTACTTCATAGCATATATTCATAGCACAGTGACAGAACAGCATTCCTAGAAAAAAATTACATCTGAGATTTAATATGTCAATGTCCTGGGTTTGAGCTAAAACCCAGTCCTATTTAGTGATTTTTACTTTTCAGTTTTAGTTTCTTCTAAAAGGCTGCACTTTCTGAAGTTAGCTGTGAAAAATGCAAACATACTTCTACCCTCCCCCCTAAAAAAACCCCAAAAAACCAAAAACCAACCAAACCCCCCAAAAAGACCAAGACAAACTCACCAGGGAGGTGGATCAAGCACTCAGTGATTGGGCCTTGCTAAATGCAACGGAGATGAGATTATTTTTTCCAAACCTTTCACGAACAGTATACGAGCTCATACCAATCAAATAATGACATACTATGCCTAGTATTTCACACTGTTGTGGTTGTTTCTTTGTTACCTCTGTGTGAAAATATCCAGCAGTCCTAGATTCCGCTGTTGTGCTGGCCCACGCTCCCAAATAAGAAAACACCCACGAATCTGGACGAGCTCAGATGTCATATGCCAACTCGTTTCTTGGTGAAAGGGAAATTGTAAAAAGAAATCGAAAATTAAGGATAATGAACTTGTGTTTATGTGGCACTGTAGGGAATCAGTCACTTAAATTACCAGACCCTCTGGCATAGAGTACAAGAGAGGCTGCTAATTAACAGTAGCTCATTATTAATCACAGTTCTCCCCTCTTCATTCATTCCAAGAAGTGCTTGCACTACAAGTGCTCTCCTTGGTTTGAGAGGAGCAGCTGCATCTATTCCTATGTATTCAAAGAGACAGATGTTAGAAGTTTAATTTTCATACATTTGCCTGAAGTCTTATTGTTACAGTCTCAGTCTTAAGACTAATGGTTCTTAAGGTGATACCTCTGTTCCAGCACCAAAAATAGAGCACCTAATCATTCCCAAGTATAGTATCATAGTATTATAGACTGGCCTAGGCTGGAAGGGACCTTAGAGATCATCTAGTCCAACCTCCCTGTCATGGGCAGGGACGCCACCTCTCGACTAGATCATATAGTACATCATAAATTCATTCTAGGTAAACGTAAAGTAATGCACATGGGAAGAAAAATGTAAAATTATAACTGGCTCTAAGCTGATCACTCAAGAGCATGATATCAGTGCTGTGATAAGGAGGTCTACAAGGAAGTCTTCCCAATAGAATGCAAAGTCAGATAAAAAGATAGAAATTAATAGGCAAGGGAGAAAGAGCAAAATAACACATGCTATGGTGCCACAATCTTAAACATTATCAGAAAATCATAGAATTGCTGACACTGGAAGTGTCATCCAGTCCAAATGCCTGGTCAGGAAGGGGCAGCCAGAGCAGGCTGCTCAGGGTAGCGTTCAGTGGGGTTTTGAATATCTCTAAGAATGATGAGCCCGTAGCTTCTCTGGGCAACCTATACTGGTGTTTGATTCCTCTCATGGTAATAAATAAATAAATATGGAATTTCCTGCATTTCACTTTGGACCCACTTCCTGATGTCCTGTCACCAGACACCACAGAAAGAGCTTGGCTCCATTTTTTTTAATACCCTCACACTGGGTGTTTGTACACATGGGTAAGATCCCCCCAGGCTGAACAGTCTCAGTGCTCTCAGCATCTCCTCATGCCCAGCCCTCCACACAGCACTCCATATGGGGCCTCGCCAGCACCAAGCAAGGATCACCTCCAAAACCTTCTGGCACTGCTTTGCTGGTTATAAACAGTTGAAGTTCAGCGTAGTGATAGGGAGAAATGTCACATATGTTGGTGTTATCCTTCTCACGCATGAGGGACAACTTCTCTCTTGGTTTGAGAACACTGTGATAAAAATGATAGTAGACAGGCAGACGCTTATCTCCAACTTGAAAGGTCATTTCCACATTCAGTGACTTCCAAACCACTTTGCAGCCTTAAGGAGCATACTCGAGCTTAATTTTATCAATTGCTGAAATGCAGCAAATGATTGTTAGTCCACAGGCACACAGCTCAACAGGTTAGAACAAGAACTGAGAAACAGCTAATTCTTACACTGGTAATGATCAGAACAAAAAGCACCTCCAAAACTGTGAAGTTTTTACCTTTTTTATGTTATGTTATTGACCTCATTAAACGCAAAGACGGAAAATGATAACTGTCCATGAAAATTGTAATTTTCAAATGTGTTATCTCCTTTCTTCTTCAGATTAAGTATTGTCTTACTTAATACAATATAATTGTATGGAACAATTTATTTAAGCTTTCATTTGACAGACATGTTACTGCTGTGTGCCAACATAATCCTTAATTCTAGAACAGAGCATTAGATCAGCCATTAAGATGCACAGCAGACGTGAGCTAACTTCACATAAGCAAAAAGCACAGCTGGAAGTTTGTGAGAACACAGTACACGTATTCGTATTAACTCTACAAATATACTGCCATGGCATTACTATCCTCAACCCAGGCAAAACAAGGGGTCCCTAAGGGCTTAAAAAAATAGAGAGTAAAAATTATAGAGCTTGAAATTTATCATGTTCTTATTTTATCCTTCTTGTATTCTTTTTCTGAAGGAATACATGCCCATAACTTTTCACTCTGTTTTCAAAAGGAAATCAAATTCATCTTGTTTGGCAGGTCTTTCCAATTCACTATAAAGTTTTTAAAGTTCTTTTTAACGCACCCTGACATTCCTAAACAAGGAAGTCTATTTAATCTTTCCGTAGACCTTTTTTTTTCCTGATTCAGATCCTTCTGTTCAGCCAGAGAAATACTAAAATATTCCCTAGTTAAAAGTTTAGTACTCTCTTCAAGTTTTTCACTGGCACACAACTATCCCTCAGCTGTTTGATGCCAGTTAAACCACGCACTGAAGAATTCTTTGACCTTTTACAGAATTAAACTCCAGAACCACCACCATCTGCCACATAAAAGTCTAAATCACACTGCTCTTGGGGAAGAGGGGGAAAAAGAAAAAAAGAAGTGGGTAATGAGGTCTCAAAAATGATAAACAGAAGTGTTCATTTTTTTATGTTCAACTGAATATTGATTTGACTATCAGTTCTAAAATCATAGAATGTGTTGGGCTAGAAGGGACATTTATAGGTCACCTAGTTGAACTCCCCTGCAGTGAGCAGGGACATCTTTAACTAGATCAGGTTGCTCAGAGCCCCATCCAACCTGACCTTGAATGTCTCCACAGATGAGGCCTCTACCACCTCCGTGGGCAACAATGTTCCAGAGTTTCACCACCCTCGCGGTAAAAGATTTCTTCCCTATATCCAGTCAAAATCTACCCTCTTTTAGTTTAATGCCATTGCCCCTAATCCTCTTGCAAGAGGCCTTGCTAAAAAGATTGCCTTCATCTTACTTTCTCTTCAGGTAATTGAAGGTTGTAGAAGGTCTCCTCAGAGCCTTCTCCAGGCTGAACAACCCCAACTCTCCTAGGCTGTCTTTGTAGGAGAGGTTCTCCAGCTCTCTGATCCTCTTTGTGGCCTTCTCTGTATCCACTCCAATACGTCCACGTCTTTCTTGTGTTGAGGACTCCAGCACTGGAGGCAACAGGAGGAAAGATCAATGAGAGTTATTTGGCTGAGCAGTAATGAGTTAATTGTGCAGCAGTTCATAAAGGCACTACTCAGACCACTGTATGCACCCTCAGCAACAGTGGTGACGCGTCACAGGGCCCAGTTCTCAGCAGCCACTGGAGTAACTGTCCTTGCAACATTTGAGACCTTGATCCAGATTGAGCTCCGGAGGGATGACAGCTCTGCAAGTCCCAGGCTGCTGGGAGCACCTTGGCCTCTTGCTCAGTATGGGATGCATGGTCTAGACTGCAAGAGGTCTGTGGCTATCGAGGGGCTGTATTTCTACAAGATGGTGCTACAAGAGCAGGTAAGGAGACTGCACAATGTCAGACATAATGACAAGGACCAACAGGATCTTCTCTGAAACCTTGTAGCTTCAGGAGTGCAAACATCCAGATGAAGCTGTGAGGCAGGCAAAGTCTGATAGGTCAGGCTGCAAAGTAGAAACTCCCACCATGGCAAAGGCTGGAAGCCTGTAAGTTCTGGCACCAGGAGGGCTTCTTGCTCCAGGTGAAGGAGTGGAGCAGGAACTATGGAACAGCTTCACCATCATCAGGTGAGGAAAACCTGGGAGTGCTGTTCAGTGAGGCAGCTCAGAGCTTATAGGTCAGCAGTAGAGAGCACACCAACACAGGCAGTATTGTGGTGACTGTCTGCTACAGATCACTTGATTGGGAAGAAGCAGATAAGCCCTTCTTTGGACAACTGGAAGAAGTTTCATGTTAGCAGGAATCTCATTAAATTAAATTCAACAGAGAGAACTGCCAAGTCGTGCCCTTGGGGAGCAATCAATCCGTGCTGGGGATCACATGGCTGGAAAGCAGCTTTGCAGAGAAGGACTTGGGTGTCCCTGGTGGGCATCAAAATTTAATGTGAGCCAGCAATGTGTCCTCATGGCAAAGGTAGCCAATAGCCTCCTGGACTGCATTTGGAAAAGCATAGCCAGAAGGTCAAAGGAAAGTGAACTACTACTGCGGGGAGCTCCGTAAAGGACTTTATATTGCTTTAAGGAAGGGGAGATCAGACTAGATGATCTCCAGTGATCCACTTCAACCTCAGCTATTTTTGTTAGGTGGAGCACCAAGCATTTTCCTACAAAGAGCTATAAAATGCCTTAAAATAACCCTTGCATGCTAAAAGCACGTGAATATTTTAAATATTTTGATGAAAGCATCTGTGAGTGTCCAATGCTTCCATTAATAGCAATTCTTTCAAGCCTAATAAGTGGAATGAATTACAATGAAATGAGCATCAAAGAGAATTTAAAATTATGAGCATACTGACAACAGATGTTCTTTCAAGGGTGAGAGCTCCTGGTCTACAAACCATTAAATCAATGAAACTTTTAAGTGAAATTTAGGAATGACATCAGTTAAGTAGTGTCTACACCTGCAAAATATATTTCGCATTCATCTCAGTAATTACAAGACATCCATCACTTCTGAATCTTCTTGCCAACAAATTACACTAAGTTCACTAGATTCTTCTACATGCATTACTGTGCTGGTATCTCATTTCTCTGGTAGATAATTTCTGTTGCTTATCTTAAGGATGTGCTGCCAAGCTGTTATTCACACATGTTGCAACTATAAAAAAAACAATACACAGACAAGTCTTGCACTTCCTTCTGAAGACAGTGAGGCTGGGGCATGATCTGAATTTATGGTAGTAAAAGAATTTATATTCTGGCACCAAATGCTTTAAAAGCCTTGCACTTGGTCAGCTCTGGAGCTCTCAGCAACTCCAGCTGTTACAGCATTTTCTGAAAAACAAGCATTTACCCATTACACATTAATGTCGGTACTGAATGTCTTGTCCAAGACTATAAGGATAGCATAGCAGTAGTATAGCAAATGTATAGCAATAAATCATAAAGAGAAGTAGTAAAGTCCTCTCCTCCAAAGGTTACAGTATCAATGAAAAACCTGAAAGTGACAAATGCTTAAATATTCATGAAAACATCTGCTTCCAACATAGAATTAACTTTTATTTAAAATTATACTAAAGTTTTCTGAGTTATCTTAATGCTACCCTTTTCCAACCACATCTCCCAGATGGGAGAGATGTTATTTACCTGATATAAGCAGACAAAGTTGGATGAAGTAGTTGGGCTGCAGTTATTGTGCTGTAGAGAGAATAGAAACCAGAATATTGCATTCATTTTATGCACACGCTAAGTATTATGGCAAACCATATTCACCTATGAGAATCAATTGTAGACTCAGCTTTTTAAGACTTTCAGCTTTTAAGACTTTTCTTGTGGATGTTTTCTTGTTTAGACTTCTGTTATCTCTGCACTCAGCATTACTCCTACCTCAAACACCAAAGCAGAAGCTGTCTAATCATCTATACCTGATAGAAAACTAAACTGCACAAGTCATGGCTGCATCACTCCCAAGGCTTATTCCCTCACCTTCCTGCTGGTTATGCTCCCTCAGAAAAATTTGGTGTGGCAAGAAGACTAATTCATCAAGGATGGTACTTCATTCTTTCTGCATCTCACAAGGTCAGGCAAATAATCTAATTAATGTCAATGCCCTCTTAGTTAAATAAACAAATAAACCTATGTTCATATCCCACTGAAATAAACTGCAATTCTTCATTTCCTTCAGCTGTTTGAAAGCGGTAATTTATAGTAAAAATCCTTACATTCCTAAAATCAGAAAATCAAGCATGGGTTTTAATAATAACGATGCTAAGGCATATTTAAATTTGAGGAGGTTTTGGTAAATACTATTCAATAATGGCATTTTTAAAGGCTGTAAACATACCTACCAGGAACAATTATTTCTCTACTTGCTTTTCTTTTCAGGTCAGTCAAGTTAAAAGCAGTAAGTAAAGCAAAAGAAACAGAGTAAGTTTACGAAGCTGCCTGTGGCCTATCAGAAAATATACATATCCTATCCACACCTGCAGAGCATTACCAGCGGAAGCAACACAAATTATCTCTTAATCATGATAATATTTTCAGAAATAATCAGGGACTGTCAAAGAAGCTGCAATTATTTACAAATCTGAGGGTCTTTGTGCTTCCAGCAATAAAATTTATGTAGCAACTTTTTGTGCTATTTCACTCTGATTGCCTTCACCACTTCCACACTTCATCCTCAAGTAAGATGTTACAGGAAGCAAATAAATTTAAATACAAAAAACAAGCTACATCAGAGAAAGGTTATTTCCCACTCTCTGCTTTGAAATATCAAAGCAGCAATACTTACTATTGGTCTCCATAGCTTGGAATATCAGTTTTGGTTTTGCAGGACCTATGGCGATGGGTTGGCCTTGGCTACCTCTCAGATACTCACCCAGCCACTCTCTCATTCCCTTCTCTCAACAGGACAGGAGGAGAAAATAATATGAAAAATCTCACAGGTTGAGGTAAAGGTGAGATCATTTATCAATTACTTGCATGAGCAAAACAGACTTGACTTGGGGGAAATTAATTTAATTTATAAAAAATTAAATTAGTTTACCATAGAGGAAAAAGAAATCAAAAACCCAAAGAACTCTTACCAACCCCACGCTTTCCCCCCACCAAGGCTTAACTTTGTCCTTCATTCCCAGCTCCTCTTCCTCCTCTCCCAGAGCTGCTTAGTAGGTGGGGATGGAGAAGCTATGGACAACCACTAGGCTTTGCCTGCAAGACAAATTAAATCTTAGTTTATGATTGTTTGCCACTGTATGTACATACAATTTTTAAATTAAATAATTATGTTGTAATAAGCAAAACTGAACTTTTCAGGTTCAGAGGAAAAAAAAGATTAAAATACATATTTATTATGTTTTTTATTATTTTATTCTTGCTAGATAAAAAGAAGATCCATCCACAAAACACTACCAAAAGACTTGGAAACCTATTATGGAAAATATGTCCATGTCTACTGGTTTATCCTGTTCCTCTCTAGTGAAACAGGTAAGTTTTAACTTGTATTAATAAGTTACTCACTAAAATCGAGGTTATGCAAAGAAGAAAAAAAAATCTCATATGTTGGTATATTAAAGCAGGTTTTTACCTTTGTCCCATATAGGTCAGATCAGCATAGTTCTACGTAAACAAGTTTTAATCACCTGAAATTCAAAACTGATAGTTTTCACCAGTTTTACAAAGGGCTTTCCATGTGGTTTAAACAAATACTTACTTATTTAGATCAAAGAAAGCAATTACGGATATTTGGATAAATTTGAATTATACAAAACATATTTGTATTTCTAAATCAAAGCCAATTCTACTGAATGTTGTTTAAAAACACATTCTTCTCATTCAGGGAGTGTATTAAGCCTATAAGGTAATGAAAAGCTTAGAAAAAACACTTTTATCTTTGTTTTCTAACTCATACCCCAGGAAACCATGACAAAGTGACCTTGTCGTTGAGGCTTTATTCATTTTTTGCACTTGTCACTTTAACTACTCGCTCATGTGTTCGGTGCTGTTAATGACACACAAATGGTTGCCAAAAGATAATTCTGAGATAAAAGCTGTAAGAAAGGGGCCAGCATACATGACAACAGCTTAAATTATACACCCTGGACCAATCTTCAAGCCGGCATTAATTTAGGGCTCAGAAACCTCCCAAGCTCGATGTGTTTTATACATAATGGATACTTCTCAGAGGACTTTTCAACTGTTACTTCGCTCGAGCTTCTTTCTGAACCCTCTGGTATGACTGTGTCATCTGTGACATCCTTGGGTGAGAATGCCAGTGCATCTGTGGCGGTGCATGTTTTCCACATTACATATTATGGGATGGCACTGAAACTACCACCTCTCATAGTGGTCTTCATGCCAGCTGAGTAATAAACAGTGCAAAGGAAATACCATAGCAGAAAATGTTGAAAATGGCTTAGACTGCAAGCCACCATGTTTCTACTGGGTTACAAACAGGTCTAAAATCTGTGGTGTAGAAAAGACCTAAAAGAAGAAAGCAAGAAGTCCTTCAAGGTAATTTAAATTTAACTTTTTACAAAAAATAATCGAGTAGAAGCATAAGCAGAATTATGCAATAGTACATTCTACTGTTTCACAATTAATATTTTCTGTGGGCCTCGTAACACTTGAGCCAGTATTATTATAGAATTCATTATTTCATCCTAGTTCAGAGTTATTACAACTTGAGGCTTCTCAGCCAGATATGAAAACCAAGTTACTGTCCACAGCAAATAGTCCATGTCAGGGAGAGTTCACAAAGGATATCAAGAGTAGTGTTAACGTTTATCCGGAGCAGAATTTCCCGCTGAACCACATCTTGGCTCCTTCCTGCCCCCTAGAGTCCTTCTTCCAATTGATTTGCCTCCACCAGGACCCAGAGATCTTATCACCAATGCAGTCCTCTTCCTACCAGGCCTCCACAAGAGGCATCATCTGATTTTTCCTTTCTTTTCCAAGAGCTACTATTCACCTCCTTGTGAGAAGCAGGAAAGAGAAGAAGCAGCTGGGTCTGTGGCTGTCCTGTGAGGGAAGGGGAACAGAACAAAGGTGCTCAAAGTGGATGGAGTTGGTTTCTCTGACTGTTTCTCTGAGCTGACCACTAAGCAACGACTCCCTGATGTTTATCAGGAGAATAAACCCAACCCAGATTCCCGTTTAGCTGGCAGGCAAGACAGGTGCCTGTTCAGCCTGCAGGATGAGCCAACAGGAAAAGAGAGAGTTTACGTATAAAAAAGTCCCTCTTTGCACTTTTTCACCTAGTATGTGCTACTACTAGTAGAAATTAACACAACTAATAAGAAAGACACATGGCATATTCTATGTTCTGGAATATACTCCTGTGCAAGATACTTAAGCCCCTTATTACAGCAATAAACACGCAGCAATGCAAGGTAAACAATGTTTTCACAGTCCCAGTCTCAGGTCAAGAGTAAAACATTCATACCTCTGTGCTTGGGATTGTTTGACAGTTCAAGCTTTGCTCCATTCAATCACAGTGACCACCACTTCATTCAGGGTTGGATTCCAGTTTCTCTAGGTATGTTAAATGATGCCTTTCACTATGACCTCGTAGTTGATGGAACAGAATGCTGCTTGATATGAACAAAGCTTTGAGAATCAACTTCTGATTGCACTGATTCATTCTTAACAATTTCCTGAAGAAGTAAAGTACAGAACTGCTCAGGGAAAAAAAAAAAGTGGAAAATTACAACGTGTGATTAAAGGTGTGTGCTATAGACTCTACTCCTTTTTCTGTGTTGGACTTTTTATACTATGTCATAAAGAATGTGTATAAACAAACATAATGTGTTTGTTTATAACCAAGGGTACTACCAGTCCATTCTATCTATATGCATAATATTAAAGTACCCTGAATGGAAAGTAGCTCTGAAAGAGTGCTCTAGTATAAGTATGCAAAGTAATGTAAGGAGAAAAAAAATACTAGCAGAGGAAAAACCAGAGAAACAACCACATAAACAACTGCAGTCTGTTCAGTGCACTACAAGCAGGGGTTGTCTCTTCAACCCTTCCTGTTTTCAGTCCTTGTGCACAGCTTAGTTTGGATGTTTTTTTTCCTTCACTTGCTTAGATTTTAATTCCAGTGTCAACTAATGGATGAACTAGAAAGCCTCTGTTATGGAAAGAGAAATAGATGTAACACCTTTCTATTTACCAGGAACAGCCAGCTTGTTATTGAGGAGTGAATTGGCTATTATGCTATTCTGGCAAACATAAAGAGACAGTTAAAAGGTATAATACCAGCTGCCCATAGGAATGCAACACGAGACAGCATTTTTTCATTTGGTGTTGTACATCTGTTTTCAGTATCTCATCTAGCACATTCTCCTGCTTTGAAACAAAGACACAAATAGACATAAACTGAGCATTAGTGGCAGGCGGAGTTCATCCTACTGCTTGTGGATAAGATACTGACAATGAACAGTAACAGAACAAACCACCTCAGTCTCAGATGAAAATACCGCTAATATAATCTGTTGCTTAGATGCTACGAGAAGTGAGATTGCTACATTAAAATCAAAAAAAAAAGAAAAAGTCTCACCACACAGAGGAAAAAAGCTGTTTTGTGTAAGGATTTTTTATGTCATTGCTACTTTGCTTTTAGGATCTGTTCTTCAGTAAAAGTGAAGATAACTTTATGAAGTAAAATTAAATTAAAATAAGCTACAGCCTAAACAAATTAGCGTCACTCTCACATTCCTCTGTTAATTACTGTCCTGGTTTGAGCTAAACAGAATCAGTTCTGTACAGTGACTTTTGCTTCTCAGCTCAGCCTCTTCTAAGAGGCTGCACTTTCTGAAGTCAGCAGCGTGTTTCTGCAGACAGTGCCTGCTACGAGCAGTGATAACACCTGAGGTTTGCAGTCGCTGCCTGGCACTGGGATGCAGAAAGGCTCTTGCTGATACTTACTCTCATAGTGACCGAGGCCACTGCTGGCTCTGTGTGCCACGCTGCGAGTGCCGGGAAGTAAGAGGGGTCACAGGGAAGTAAAAGATGGCACCTCCAGGGAGTTACAGACAGGACAAGCAACCAGCAAGAGTATTCCATTTGATATACAATCATAGTCAGTATAAAACTGAGGGATCATGAGGGGATAGTCCTCTTTTGTCTCTTCTGCAATGGCCAGCATCCAGGGAGGACTCCGTCCAATCGTCTGCCTTTGATCCCGGTCCTGAGTTCCTGAATCCGCTCCCGTATCCAGCTCCCACTGCCGCTCAGCCTGGGACTTCCCCAGTGCCACTTGCTCTGCAGCATCAGTGGGGACTGCTACCAGTGGGGGTCAGTCACGTTTGATACATATATAATATATTTATATAGCTCACTATTTCTATTATTTACTTATTCATTAAAGCTGTTTTAATTTTCTTCTTTCCAATCTGTAAGTCTCTCTGTCTCATTCCCTCTTCCTTCCCGTTTGGGGAGGGAGAGGGGATTTGAGAGTGTCTGTCAGCACTTAGTGGCCACCCCAGCCCTAACCTTTGACAACTACACCCCAGTGAGGAAGGCATGATGATTTGCAGAATAATTTATATGGGGAAAAGGTTTAAAGATCTTGTATGCTAAGGCTACTGCAAGAAAGCTTCCCAAAAAGGAGAGTCAACAGAAAGTTTAAACAAAATCCGTATATATTGGCTGATCACTGTTGGAAAAAGAGATTATGACATATGGTATTTGCTAATAATGCTATACAAATGAACGACATTCTTTAAAATTAAATAAATAATCAAACCAGCAAATAAATCAACATTAGCAAAAGATAAATTCAATACAGAGCAGGGCACCTATGGGCCACGGAACTTGATGCCATATTTTTAATACACTGTGCTTCTTAATGATTTGTTAAATAGCCTAAAAGCTTGTTGATGCTCACTCTTAACTTGTAACATCCAACCTTCCTCAGAGGCTTCCTTTTTTGAGATGTTTTTTCCTAATTCAGGCCTATGAGAAAATGCCTTGAAAACAATAAATATGTGAGAAGATGACTGCTTTCTTGGAAAAAAACCACAACACAAGAAGCAAAGCAGAAGTACAATAAACACAGAAATGTTACTCCATTTTCATTGCTATACTTCTGCTACCAAAGGTGAAGGTTTGATGACAAGCAAGCATGATTTATTTCAACTTTTTAACAGGAGTAACAAAGATCTTTAAGTCTATCATACACTAAGCTAATACCTATTTAATTTCCAATTATTTGAACAAAGCTTTTTTTTCCCTATAAATATGGTCTTCGCATTGTACATATATTATTTGGTCTGTCATGCTCTGCAAGAGCAGAGACACGTATTGACACTACATAACAAAACCAAAGAAAAAATATTATAAATGTATGGAAAAGAAAATAAACCACCATTGTTCTGCAACTTTTACCTTTTTCAGAACAATTTTCACAGTGGGAACTTAGCAAATCTACAGGATGCTTGAGCACTTGTTCATTTAACATGTCAATCAATGTAGTTAAATATTTTTCTGAGCAACAATGGATTAGAACACAAATTAAATTGACTGTATTGGAAACACAATACAAGTGAGTGGTCACATATTGGAGGAAGTATTTAATAGAATTTCTGTTACTTTTCTAAGCTCAGTGACAGAACTGCTCCTTGGCTGGGCGTCCTCTTTGCCAGCCACTAAACTAGGAAGGAAGGATAAGCCTTTGCAGTCAATCTAAAAATATTATTACCACAGCACCTGAACATTTTTGATTATTAATATATTTCTTTGGCTCCAAGCAACCTGATCTAGTAGATGTCCCTGCTTGCTGCTGGGGGCTTGGACTAGATATACCTCTAAAGGTCCCTTCCATCCCAACCATTCTAGGATTCCATGAATCAATATTGCTCCCTGTTTGAAAGTAAAGTACGGTAGGAATTTAAAAAAAGAAGAAATTCTAGAAAGATAAAATGACACTCATTTCAAAGGTGATATTGGGACTTGAACACACTGAGCTCTTATGATTCGTAAATTCTGTAGTCACACATGACAACAGGATTTAGATGGCAGTGTTGTTCAGGTGGCTTCAAAAGCTTTAGGATTCTTCATAATCTGGCTCAGAAAAAGGGATGTAGAGGAGGAAAATGAATCACTGTTTAAAGGGTTAGAGGATTTGCTAGAGTGGTACAGCACAAATAATCTGTTGAAGGAAGAAGCAGTTGGTTTGTTTTTTTCAGATAAATATTCTAACCACTGCAATATCCTTTTTCATTATTTTGGTAGCCCATTTTCAACTCTAGGTGATGGCAAAGTCTTTGATTTTGATCAGATGCATGCGAAAGACTGCAGAAGTTTGAGGTCATCCAGGGACACCCAAACCTTGCAAAATACCCTGACACCATTAAAGGTGAGGAGTCATGATTGAAATGCTTTGTATTCAGGAGCTGTTTTCGTCATCTTAAAAGAAACAAAGAAAGACAACCAAAAAACTGCAAGAGAAGTTTTAAAGTGTAAAATCCCGTGATGGCTTTTCACATAAGATTTCTTTTTATATGAAAAGCTTAACTATACCAGTATTTATGTTTTTATGAGGCAGTCTCATCTTACATGAAATTACTGTTGATATTTAACTCTTTCGAAGTGATGACTCTTCCAGCTGGAGTACTAACTGCTTTTTTACTGATCTTCCAAGATTAAAATGAAAGCAAATGTAACCCAATGAATCATCTGACATCTTTTCTTGATGTTCACCAGCTTGCAGCAGAGCACCATATATTCAAGCCCATTCAAAGCATTCAAGATTGATGCATTAACCATCAGAACCTTCTTTCATTCCTTCACTACTGAAGGATGGTAAAGCTGTTATGTTGCCCAAACTCACCTAGTTGTGATCTAGTGCTGTTTCCATACCCAGTGAAAGGATGGCTGAGTGCCATGTGAATGTGTTATGACGAGGACCACAGTGTCTGTTGTCACAGGAGGTCCATCTGGCTGGTGAAAATGGGTGCAAGTGCTACTGCAAACAATTTGGCAACAATACACTTCATCTTCTCATTCAGTCCTGAATGATTACAGACTCACAACTCATGCGATCTAGAAAAATTAATGAGAAACCAAAAGTTACTCCTGAAAGGAAGTAATGAAGTTGTTTGATTGGTTTTTTTTTTTATAAAATATTTTCAGTTTATTAGGATGAAATCAAAAGTGTTTTCATTTTAAGGGGAAAAAAACCCGAAAACCCCAGGAATTAAGACAAAAGAAAAAATGTAGGCATAACCTTAGTCATATCACCTGTTAGGTAATATTTATCTTCAGCTCATGGTATGAAATTTAGTTTTAAATGTCCTTCAGAGGAAATGAGATTAGCACTCATTTCTATAACCTCATTAGGCACATAACGAAATTATTTCTATTTCCACAAGCTAAGGAATTACGTCTGTCTTCTGCATATGTTCTTTGAGCCCTCGTTTGCAAAACAAGTAGGAAGCAAAATCCAGATATTTTCCAACTACATAGATTTATCTTTTTCTATGGGAGAAAGAATAGCTTCCTTAAATATCTTTATATCAAAATCTGTTAAATGAATAGAGGCTTACCCTGAGGAAGCTACTAGCAAACTGAGAGTGAAAATTAATCCATGCATTTGTATTTAAATAGAAATTGATTAAGCAGACATTTTCAGAAATAAAGACCGGACTATAAAGCAGGTGCCAAATCAGGAAAAAGGCAAATATGACAAGAAAAATAAAAGCAATGCTTAAACCAGTCACTGTGATATAAAAACCCCACCCGTTCATCACAGCATAGTATGGGCCTAGGAGGGCAGGAATTCAAATTCCAATTCTTTGTGTACTTTTATTATAGGGTATTACCTTTATGAAAGGGTCAGGCACCAATTCTGTATAGATATGGGATAAATAGAATGCTTTATATGTCTTACATTATTTTCCCATGATAATACCATTCCTATTGGTGTGGCTTCATAATACTTTTTTTCCCCCCAGTATAATATTTTAAGTCAACACCAAATAAAAATCTCTGAAATAACACCAAGCTTGAATATTTGTCCTACTGTCAGAGACAATTACAGTAATTAGGCTCTTGTACTACTAGAATCGGGCAGCCATTTTTTGATAAAACTCCCCTGCGGAAAGGGAGTGTTTCCTGAAATCCTAAAGCATTCCCAGAAAACGTTTTGTTTTTCACTAACTGGTGACAAACCACACACGGGTTACCACTGCATCTGTTAAACTCCCTACTGCCTTTTTGCAAAGTAGTTCCAGAATACCAATTGACCTAGAAAGTCTGGTGCCCCCAGAATTTCCAATAAAGAGCCAAAAGACAGTAAAGTTCTATTGTAGTGTGGGGTAGACTCTAACTAAAAGTCGAAAAAGTCAAAACAAATAGTTGCTAAATTCCTAGATCCACCTTCCTAAGGGGATTTGTGAACTAAAGGCTCTCTTCCTGGCACAAACATTCCTTCTGGCACAGAGAATCATAGTTTGAAATGCAAGCTCTCAGATTTTTTCCCAGCCCAGGGCCGACTGTTCTCCAGGCAGATGACAGCAGTTCAGAAATGATCTAGAAACTGTCAATCCCAAGTCTCTCCTCAGACTTGTATTAGATAGTTACTCAAATCTCCTCAAGGAGAGCTTGCAGTAAAGCAAAGGTAGAAGTTTCTTAAGAGTCAGAAACTCTGTTAAAGGAACTCTGCTGAAAGTTTTTCTTGGAGCAAACTGAAAGAAGGCATCAGCGGTTTAACAGTTCAAGCAGCACAGTCTTTGACCTTCTATTTCATGAAAAGCATCGGGTGCAGATTTGTCAGGAAGAAATGAATCACAAATCTGCTCCGATTGTTTTCAGCTGAAAACTGTTGCCGTGTTTTAACATAGGTGGCAATTTGTTTCTTGAGGTAAAAAAGCAAAACACATTACAAGATACTAGCAAATATGAAATGATCCGTTTTGGGAATAACACATCATCTAACCTCAGCAGCGTTATTTCTTAGTCATGATGAGTATGTGTGGAGTTCTTTCATCAGTGTACTTCACATATACTTTTGTTCAGATCTACTATAGATAGTTAAATATATAGCTGGGGCTTTTTGTTTATTTGTTGGTTGAGTTTTTCATTCAATATGGATTCTTTTGACATATTCACTAGTGCTAGAATCCACTTGAAAAGGAAGAAAATAACCCAAGCAAACTGGAAATTATTGCTCTTGGAAATAGCCATTTTTTACATAATTGCCGTGCACTTTCCTCTGAGTTTTATGTGTCCCTAGGTGGTAAAGTAGAATGAATAACAGGAGGAAGAAACTATTTTTTGGAACACAAGGCTGCTACTTCTGGCTAACTCCAGGACATAGGCAGCTGATAAGACAGAAGACTGAGAAGCTAGCCTCAGGTGAATTACTAGACATTGCCCTTTTCCATAGCAACTTTAGAGAAAACAATTGAGAATCACAGCAGGTGGAATCCACAGTGGTTGGACAAATAAGGGCAGCCATTAGAGCTAAAAGACAATATAGCAGATGCCTGAAACTGTCCAGATGATATACCAAAACAGAGGATTATTTTTGCTCATGAACACAGACACATATTTAGCAGCATTAAAAATATTAGCTTGTAATAATAATTACTAGAACAGTATCAGCTTGTTTTGAAGTCAAATATACAAATACAGTGTAGCTGATGAATAACTTCTAGGCTAATTTTTTTTTTTTACCTAATGGTCCAGTAAATATATTATTGCCATTGCTAGGAAATGGCCTCAGGTCTTACACTAACGATGCTGACTGCTAACTGTGAATGGCTTCGGTCCCGGATTGGTATCGACTCATAGCGTGAAACAGAGTCTGTCATCATGCTCCTTCTTAAAATGTACAGCTGAACTGTGAGGCAGCAGAAAACACCTTCAAAATATGGGCACAGAGTCAAAAGAGAAGCTTAGAACTAGAATCAGGTCCATTACTGGGTTGCACGGAAGAAATGCAGTCTTGAGAACTGCAAAAAGATTGTTTCTTAAAGCACGGAAAAAAACCAAACCATAGAAGCAGCAAAGAGAAAACAAACAAGCAGCTAAACATCATGGTAAGGCAGACACCTTGGCCTGGGAAACACACACAGCAGCACTGGGCAATACCAGGGAGCAGAAGCCAAGGGTTAAGAACCCTCTAAAGAATCATCTTCTGAATCACCTTCTAAAAGAAGAGAAGTTTTGCCTTCCTTCATCAAACAGTCCTTGAGCCTGATCACTTTGACCTCAGCAGGTAAAGACATCAAGAATGGCAGCAGCCCTCAGTGATGAACACCGAGCCAGCTGGCTCTCACATCTTCTCTGATGGGCTCTGTTACTCTTCACCTGCTCCCAGACCACTATAGTTCTACCTTAATTGCAGAAGTGAAATTGGAGAAGGAAACATCTGAAGTGATGATTTTTCAGTCTTCATCCCCTACTTCTTTGAGGACAGCCTTTAGCTGTCCATCCCTCTTCATGTCACTGGGCTCAAACTCTTGGCTCTGTGAAGACCTTGGAGATCTCTTGTTTAACCTCCCTGATCTTACGCAGTCTCCTCACCTCCTCTCATGCTGCTTCAGCTGATGACTCAGCACCTCAGCAGCAACACACCTTCCACAGGTGCTTTTTCTTCCAATCCAAAAGGTTTATAGCTGTAGAAAGGAAAGGGTGGAAATATCTAATCTGAATTTATTTCAGTGAAAAGGCCAGGACTTAATAACTGAATCATTTTAATGAGCTTTGGATCTCACTATTCACTCAGTGGAAATGTTACACAGTGAAATGCTTTTACAAATTTAGAGCCTCTTGCTATAAGCATCACAACTCCTCTCCTACAGATTCTAAAGATTAAATCTCTCTCCTGGCTTTGCTTTCATATTAGAAAGAAGGAATCAAGTACATATTTTAGAATTATAATTGCTGTAAACTAGGCAAAATGGTTTGGCTGTAGGAGAAGCCTTTTGCAAAATCTGACTGTTTCTGTTACCCAAATGAGACCATTAGTGCTAGACAAATCTCTCGGAATAAGTGGTTATGTACATTTTCAAAAGATGCTGCCCTAATGCAGGAAAGAAAAAGAAAGCAGGTAGTTAAAATGAAAAATTGAAGCTTTGGGTAATCATTTCTAAAGACAAATTTATCTCAAAAAAACTCTTGTGAAAATAGTGAAATTTTCTGGAGACTTGCCCCGAAGTGTGGTGCATCATTAGCCGGTTAGCTCAGTGGTTTAAGTGCGGTGCTGACAACACTGAGGTCGCCAGTTCAATTCCCGCTCGATCCCCATGTGTTGCCTGGTCTAGTTGAGAGGTGGTGTCCCTACCCATGACAGGGAGGTTGGACTAGATGATCTCTAAGGTCCCTTCCAGCCTATGCCATTCTATGATTCTATGATTAGATGGAGAAAAAAAAATTAATTTGTCTTAGCATACCTTGTAAATTTTTTTTTCACATAAAGTAAATAACTTAAAATGCATGCATATGAAGTACTTCATATTTTATTATAAAGGAAGGAAGATGTAGTTGACAACCTTATCAAACACTTAATCAAATAAATTAAAGTAAGGCTTAATACCATATAAAGATGGAAAAGAAAGACTTAAAAGCATAAAAAATCAGTCCTACTCTGGAGCTGACTGAAAATTTGAGTTCACAAATTAAACATTACGACGTACAGTTGAAAAATGGACTGTGATTGATGGAGTCCTTAATTAAGACAAATAATGTTCTGTTTCCTAAATAACTATCTTACATCCCCAATGGAAGATAATATTTTAGGAACCTGTAAATAACATTAAACACCATCTAAATTATATAGCTGTGTTTATTTATTTTCCTTCCCTCATATTCACAAGGATACAGTACAATTTCTGCTGTAACCTTCCAGGAAGTTCAAGCTTAATTTCAGGCCGATGATGAGGTTTTATTTCCAATTTGGCAGGCTGACAGCAGTGGCAAGTCGCCACTTGTCCCAAGAGGAGCAAACCCATGGCATTTAAACTCTAGCTGTAACCTGGCTGAGGAATAGCAGTTAGAATCTGAACAGCTTCTACAGATTTCTAGAAGACAATCACTCTAGACATACTCAGCTTGTAACTCCCGAAGAAGTGCCTCTATCCATCTTGGACAATCTATGTTTTTTTCTACAGGTAAAAAGTAATACTCACTCCATCTCGGTGTGGTACTTAGATGTAAAGCTGTTCTTTTTTGATACAATTACGCAATAAGAAAGACTCTTGTCAAAGAATCCTATTACTCTAGAAAAACAGAAACTCTGAAATTAATTCTGAAAAAAACAAAACCAAACAAACCACTGAAAGGAACGCACAACTATCACTACTCTAGGGGCTGGACTAGAAGGCAGTTAGGGTCACGATTTTCACAGAATTACAGAATGGCTGAGCTTGGAAGCCACCTTGTCCAACCACCCTGCTCAAGCAGGGACACCTAGACCTGGTTGCCCAGGACCATGTTCAGATGGTTTCTGAATAACCCCAAGGATGGAGACTCCACAACCTTCCTGGGCAACCTGAGCCAGTGCTCTATCACCCTCACAGTGCAAAAGTATTTCAAGATGCTTAGAGGGAACTTCCCATGTTTCAGTTTGGGCCCATTAGCTCTGATCCTGTCACTGGGCATGGCTTGGCAGAAAAGATTTGGTTTGTGCTCAGAATTAGGAATCTATTTGTAAAAAGACACATCAAACTTCTCGTAAAAAGAAGTCTGATGAGATTTTACTTTCAAAAAATACTAACCACAGCTTGACTTAAATCTGCTTCCATGGAACTATGTTTCAAGTGTGTGTGTGTATAGTTAAAACAATAATGAGGAACATTATGAGTTTATTCAACTGTTTCAATTTGTTAATTAGATGTCATAGTTGACTGCAGTAGGTTCAGGGTGTTCTGTGTTCTTCACACTGGAACTTGTAATGAAACAATGATCTTAATTATCTTTTTCTGCATTGTTGCACCAATTTCTGTACAAAGTTAATGGACATAAAGACAATTTTAAAAATATAAATATACTAAAAATTTAAATATATTAATTTTATATATCTGTGTATGTAATTAATTTGATTTGCAACAAAACATTGTATGGCAGATATCTCAAAGTCTCAGTGTGTCTCAAATACAGCCAACACTTTTTCCACCCCTCTCCCTCTGAACCTGGAATTACACAGACTCTTCCTCCCTACCTAGATCATTTAATGTTGTGGCAAGAAATAAACCTTTGTTTGTAATGGTAGCCAGATTCTTACAACTTCTTGATAATTAATATAGCTAATTAAGAAGTGTTGTGTTGTGTTTTGTTTTGTTATTTAAGTGGTAATTTTGTGAATTCGTTGTCCTCTGCTTTTAGCTCAAATCATAGAGGCATTCCTTCCTTTTCACCGTCTTCCCATCACCTATCATCTTTTATTTAAGTGTAGTTGTCAGAAATCTAATATCCAAGCAGATGGAGCTCCTGCAATGTTTGAAGTTTGCCCTACAGTTATGCTAAGTGACAGTTTCACCTGAGCAAAAATAAACCAGCTTCACACCATCTGATTCTGGCTAATG
The DNA here is from genome assembly GCF_000703405.1 of Apaloderma vittatum. NCBI lineage: Eukaryota > Metazoa > Chordata > Aves > Trogoniformes > Trogonidae > Apaloderma > Apaloderma vittatum. The sequence continues at coordinate 16,980 of NW_009736843.1, read as the reverse complement.
TGACAGTCCTTCCTTTAAACTGAATTAATGTGACGTTTCTTACATAACAGGAATCAAAATTAGGGCCTAGAGGAAGGGTAATGGTAATTTGTTTTCATACATTACAGATGTAGGAAGAAAAGGGTATTTCATTTCCCTTTTACACAAAACAGAAGCTATCCTGGACAGAAACCAGAATTCAGAGCAGTGCCAAGAGCTGGAAATCTGGTCCAATGGGGGAGTTTAGTATATGTCGAGCCAAATTTACATGAAAAAAAAATCCCAGATGTAGCTCTACATCTGTAGATGTACATGTGTAGAAGATGTGTCGGCTTTTAAAACACTCAGTTCTGACTTCCTTTGATGATCAAGGTAACTGTACATACAAAAGTGAGGAAACGGTAGAATAAGACTTTTTTAATATATAGTAGTAGGACCTTATCTTGGAAAGGATAGCTCATTGGTGTGCATTCAGGAGAAGATGGTAATAAAATTACAAGGATGACCTCCATCTTACATTACTGAAACAAATAGAATAAAACCTACAAATTTAACCAAGCCTGAAAGATCTAACTAACAAAACCTGCATTGAGATCAAACCAGATGAAAGCTGAGGAGATATTTTAGTCTAGAAAAATTATAGATAAAAAGGTGTTTTGAAAACTGATCTTATTCCATGTGAAACCCTGCCACTTAAGAGTTCTGAAAACTATAATCTGATTTTCTTCCAGTTTCAGTGGTTGCTATGAATTGATTCAGCACCATCAAACATCTCATTACTCAAATTGACAAATATGTTCTTTTAAAAATATTTCAGCTTTTTCATGTATACATACTTCCACTTGTTCCTTTTGAAGATTTCTCTTCCTACTTTACAATGAAAAACTCTTACATTCCTTTACAGCAAATCTTTCTTGCTCCTTAATTACTTTATGATTCATTAGGCTAAGATCAATTGACAGTATTGCACTGAAAAACATCATAGAATAAACAAAAAAGGGGGTGCAAAAATTTGGGACTGAGACTTTGGTAGTTCTGATACATAAGGAAAATGCCCTGCTAAACTCCACAGCTATAACTTCCAGTATTAATATCATCATAATGGTCCTCTTAAATGCCCATGAAAAAGCAGCTGAAACCTTTTCTATAAAAGTAATCTTCTGAAAGAAAGATGCTTTCTATTTATTTAGGTAGTTAGTTGTTGTTGATGATGATGATGATTTGGTGATTCATTTTTCCTGATTTACAGACATTTGTCTTTAGGGAGAGATATAAAAAAAAACTTAGTAGGCAATTATCCCTTAAGTCTGCCCTGTGGAAAAAAAAATTTCTTCTTTCTCAACTTGCAATTTGGCTAATATCTTTGCAAGATGTTCTTCTCAATATATTAACCTATACACATTTTCGTTTTACTTATATATATATGTATAGTCACTGTTAAATTCTTGTCTTCTGTGAGATCTTGTGATGAGTACTATTGTCTCAAACTCCTATGTATCAAAACGCCTTTTAAGAAAATCAATTTTCTTTCTCCTCATTTCATGGAAAATCTCTTATGGATAGCCACATCCAATTATTTTCTCTTGTCCTGATCTTCTTGGGAGTACTCTGTCCAACTGCCAAAATCCTTCCACTGGAGCACACTACCAAGACCCCTTTAAAAAGCTCCAAAATCAATGGCTTGTGAAACTCTGATTTTCAGTAAATGAGCTGATGCACATCATTGCCCTCAACTAACCATATAGTTTTCAGTTTTTCTGTTCAAGAAGAGACAGCACTGGTTTTCACAGCATTATCCCATGTCCCCTGCACATTCAAAAGGAAAACACCCTATCCTGCTGTGGTATCAATTCCGTTCCGGGAGTTTTCCTGCAGTAAGAAGGACTCATTGTTTGAAAGCAGTGATTTATCCTGGGGGGTAAAGGAATGTACTGCTCACCAATGCACTTCGGTATTAATAGGTTTGGTATTAATAAGCTAAGCCAAACCGAAAGCAGTTCCTTACATATAGTGTCGCTCTCTCTACACATGAAACACATGATATACAGGACATACTGGAAGAGCTCTTAGAGAATTTCTGTTAGAAACAGAAATATGAATGAATTCACACAGATGTTTTTCAATCCAGCAAATACACGCAGCTCTAGCCAGTCACAGGATTTTACTTATTTATGTATTTATCTATAAAACTAGAACCTATCCATGTGCTCTGCTAATGATTTATCATTTTAAGCAGTTCAAAATATTTCCTCCTAAAGCTTTTCAAATAATTTTCAGATATGGATTTTAACTCATCTGGATTTCCTTGAGTTGTCTCGGTGTTTGCTTTACTGTCAATAGAAATAGAAAAGAACAGAGAACGAAAAGTGTGATTTCGAAAGACAGACCATAAAAGCTCATAAGAGTAGGGCAAATATGACATATACATAGTAAAACTGCCTTTGCTAAGAACAAAAGTATTAACTTTTTCTTCAAAGCTGTGATAATTTATGATGTACGTCTACTTGTGACTCTATTATCCTATTGATATATGAAGGAGATGCACACTAAAACCCCATTAATACCCTGGGCCATTGATAAAATAGACCCTTTTAGATTATAAATCACTGAAAGTAAAAACAATCACCCTTCAGAGCCTCCTTGTGGAAAACATCATTATTTTGTAGCATTCAATAGACAGTGCCGTTCTAACAAAAAAGGAAACAAAGGTCATTGTATTGAAATATCATAAAGTGTAAGAATGGGCAGAAAAAGCACACGATCCTACGCACACTGAGGATTTTGTAGAACACTACCAAGATATCCTACACTATGAGAGGCCCGTCACCAGGTTTTTACCTCTCTTGTAATCTAGCCCTAAACCAGCAAGTCTGCATACGTTACACACATTCAGAAGATTTAACAGTTCTATTTGTCAGCAATTACATCACCCTAAAGTTTGATCCAATTCTGCCAAAGCTAAAATAATAGGAGTATTTCTGGTAATGCAGGGAGATGAAGGCCTGTACAGTTTTTTAACTACAGTAGGTCAACAATTTTTTATGTCTAAAATTGCAAAGTATTTTTCAGTACGGAAATATATTCTTCAGCCTCTTTCTTACTGCATAAAAATAAACCATTTTCATAATTAGTTAAAGACTGACGCCCAAAAGCTAAATTTTAGTCCACAGTGGAATTCTTTTGCATCCCATCAATTTTGCAAAGCTCGCTATAGTCAACAGTTGAAATATTAGCAATCTATGAGGTGGAAATAGCAATTTCAAAAAACGAGATGCAGGGAAGAGGTTGAAGTCTGGCAATCCCTACTTACTCCTTTAATAACACTAAAATTACTCAAAACAGGAAGGCGCCTTGTTTTGTTTTTCAATTAGAGGGCTTATATTTACAATCATATTGTAGTTCAGCATATTTCATTGAATTTGGAACATTGACTTCATTTGGAGACCTTTCAAGCCTTTCACTCAGTTATCCATCAAGCTGTACTAACACTGAGTTGTCAGACAAAGCTTGTAATGAGTAAACTTTTCAAAAAAACAGATGCTAGTATGTCTTGACAAGGAAATATTTTCTTTTCACAAAATTATGAGATGCCTTTAGGGCTGTTAGTGAGACATAAACAACATTCATCAAACTCGATTCCTTTTTCATCTGATGCCGCAGCTGCACAGGTTGCTCTCCCCTCTGTTCAATATGCTTAGAATAGCTATATGTTAACTCATGATTAACATTATAGTAATAATATAAAATGTCAAGGAAAAAATTTTAATAATTAAAATTTAGAACAAACTGTGATTTGTTTGAGGGAGGGTGTTTGGTTTTGGTTTTTTTGTGGCAAGGGGTTTTTGACCCCTGGAATAGCCCACCTCATGAAATCTTGATGTAGCTGGAGCTTTTAAACTAGGAGTGGATGTTTTCTAGAATATCTGGTCCTGCTTCACGGCAGTTCTTAGTAATTCTAATTACTAATTACTAATTGCTAATTCTTAGTAATGTTCAATAAGTTCTTCAGTATGACGATAGCAAGACTCTGGAACAGATTGCCCAGAGAAGTTGTGGATGCCCCCTCCCTGTTCAAGGCCAAGTTGGATGAGGCCTTGAGCAACCTGGTCTAGTGGGATGTGTCCCTGACCATAGCAGGGAGGTTGGATTAGATGGTGCCTTCCAACCTAAGCCATTCTATGATTCTATGATTCCCTTACATAGCCAGCAAATATTAATCCCTTCACTACAAAAATCACTGGGTAAAACTCTAGCAGCTGCTTGTGCAGAAAGTCAGGTTAGAAGGTCACAGATTTAGTCAGTCTCAAACTGAGAAAACGTAACTTTGTTTTTACACAAGAATATCCCTATATAAACAGTGGTTCTCCTTTTTTTTAAAAAAAGTGGTTTTAGAATCAAAGAATGAAGAATAAATTATGTTCTACCTCTACTATTGGGACTACTGCATTCTTTGGAATAACTTAATGAAATTTAATACTTGTGATTCCAAGTAAATCAAACTAGATTTTTTTTTTAAAGTAATTGCTACTGATGTATGATTGATTATAACTGAGCAGATTCTCTGTTTCAGTTTTGCCAGCTGAACAGACTGAACAGAGTCATCCATCATAAAGCATTCCTACGGAAACACTTAAGCTTCCAGAGATGCTTTTATAATTATTTTGTTTGTTTAATTATCTCTAAGCTAGGAGGTATACAAAAATTTATTTAAGATCCAACCAGTTTTGTTTCAGGACATTATTGGCAACAAGCTCAGCTGTTCCAATTCCTTAATCCCACAGGGACTACCGCCCTCCAACTGGGATCTACATTGGTTCTTTACCGATATGTCCGGGCTGCTGAAGCATCACAGCTCGCACACTGGAACTAAAATTCCCTTCAGCATGTCCCTGTGTTTTCCAGTCACAGTGCAGCAGGACCCAGGCCTGGCACAAAGATTTTACTGCATAAACCTTGGGAAACTTGAAACAGCAAGTTGTTGAACTTAAATACGGTGGACCTTTTTTTCTGAGGTAGTACAATATCAGTTTGGAATGTTCAGAAAAGCCTTTCATTTCTCCAATCAAGACAGATTGTGGCAATTAGCTGCCATAATGAACAGAGGCAAGCACAGAGTCATAGCATCCCAGAGGAAGACTTGAGAAACCCAGTCCATTCCCATCTGTCTTTATGTAAGGTAAATGAATGACATATTTTAGAGGTTGTCATTGTAATCCTAATAATTACTTCATGTATTTTGTCTTCATTATAGTACCTATAGGCATTCTTGAACAAGAATATCATATCAAAAAGAAAGGACCATACTTTTTTGCTCAGATTTTAATTCTCTTACAAGATGTCTCCTTTATTACAAGCCTAGTTTGGGAGTTTTTACTCTGACTGTAAGAAATTTCATTAGATTCCACCTCTGCTCCTTTCTACAGGCACAATTCATGTCCAACTAATTTTTGGAGGAAGGTATTTTCAAGATTTAAGCTAATAAAAAAGTGGACCTTTCCTCACTGTCATGCTGGTATTTTTGAAGTCTCTATGATAATGCAAGGAAAACATTTCACTACAGAAAGGTTTCCCCTTGCACTATGGTGGAAAAAAAAGGAGCTGACACATTGTTCTCAATACCTGAGCAACACGATCTATAGGTAACTGAGTATAAAATGTAATAAAACCAGTATAAAATAGTAATTTCTAACTTATTTCCCCAGCTTCTTTACCAGTATGTTTTACAACATACATGGGTATTTCACAAAGTTTACATGTTTTATCCTCTGAGCACTGATCTTGGTTTTAGATCTCAGTTTTAGATCTCAGCTTAGCATTTCTTGGTGTTACGCATGGTAGCCCTTTGCAGTAATTTAACTGAGGGAAAGTCAGCAGCAGAAATCCTAGGACTTGGGTGCTTAGTATTATTTAGGCATCCATCCTTCAATTTTTTAGTGTTACCAAAAAATACACATTCAATATAATAATCAACCACCACTATGCTACTCCTCAGAAAGAAAAAAAATTGTAATTTTCTTTGAAATCATTTTATTACTGGCCTAAAAACAGTACAAGCTCGAAAAGGAGCAAAATAAAAGAGCACCTTTTATAAAAGGAATCAGGTTTGTAAGTCACATTACTCTATAAATTCCAAGCAATAAATATGATGTGTTCACACAAGACTTAAGAAATGGTCACACAGAAACGAGTATGTTGCAGTGAGTGAATAACGCGAGGCCCACATCAGCAGTAGTGAGCAACTACTCTGGAATAACATATGCAGAATTAACTGAAATTCAATTATCTGCATTAAAACGCCTCCTAGGAACAATAGAGAGAGATATAATATTAAAAAAATATCCATATGTGGCTTTTGGAAAACAAGAAGTCTGTATAAATTATGAGAAACGATCATCCAGATCATTATATAACTGTTTTGCTGAGAGATTTTTCCTGGTAGCATTTTGCCTTTGCTAAGCTACTTTTCTTTTAGAAGAAGAATTTTTGTACCTCTCATTTGATCTAAACTTTCATCTTGAGCCAAAGAAAACAAAATAGCATAGTCCTATTGATCAGTACACACTTTAAAGTAGCTCATTGCTTTTCCTACATATTCACAAACCACATTGTCTATCAGTAAGGATGTATTTAAATGTTAGGGCTTTTGTATTGTGCCTGTGGGAAAAGAAAAATACAGGAAAGTAACAATGAGGAATACTACAAATAGGTCTTCTTTTTCTTTTCTTTTTTTTTTTTCTTCTTAAAAAGTAATTTCTCTAGTGCTTCTGTTATGCTTGAATTAAGTGATTCACGTGGTTCAAGAGAAAGCATGGCCTTGGCCAGTTTCTACCTATCTCTAATCAGTGAGTTTGCATTCAGATGATATGGCTGGGACAATTTAACTGTTATTAGTCCCACCAAAGGGATGAGTATTCTTCCCTGACGCTTTTCTATTCATATCAACAGAAGTTTGGCTGCCATTCACGGGGTTTGGTACTTATCTGACCCTTTAGTGAGCCAATTAAACACACTACATAGCTGTCTTGTTTTGTTTTCCTGGGGTAGTTGTCTTATATATTAGTAATTTCAATTAGTTCATGACCAATTGAAATAAGTACTGAAGCTAGCAGAAGTGAGGCTTCAGGAGTATTTTACCTGCACAAATCATGTTATGAGTGAAAGGGAAAATACCATGTGTATGAAGCTAAGAATTTGCTGCTGGCCTAAGTAAGTTCTTAACAACTTAATGACTATAAAAGCAGTTGTTATGACTACCTAAAAATCACATTACAATGCAGCTAATATGTGATCATGCAGAAAATCTATCTAAAACCTACATCTTTTTTGGTGCTATGTTCACCCTTCTTTGACTCCGTGAGTCATTAAGGGATGATGAAGGGAGTGGAACATCTCCCTTATGAGGAAAGGCTGAAGGAGCTGGGTCTCTTCAGCTTGAAGAGGAGGCTGAGGGTTGACCTCATTAGTGTTTATAAATATGTCAAATGGGAGTGTCGGGAGGAAGGAGCCAGGCTCTTTTCAGTGACGTCCAATGACAGGACAAGGGGTAATGGCTACAAGCTGGAACATAGAAGGTTCCACAAAAATATTAGGATAAACTTTTTCACTGTGAGGATGACAGAACACTGGAACAGGCTGCCCAGGGAGGTTGTGGAGTCTCCTTCTCTGGAGACATTCAAAACCTTCCTGGACGCGTTCCTGTGCGATCTACTGTAGGTGATCCTGCTCTGGCGGGGGGGCTGGACTAGATGATCTTTTGAGGTCCCTTCCAGTCTCTAATATTCTGTGATTCTGTGATTCTGTGGTCTTAGAGCTGACACATCAGTCAGACAAGGGTAATAATGGGCCTCAAATGTCCTGCAGTGCTTGTTAGGAGGGTTATAATCTTCATGGGTCTGTTGTTCATATGTGTGAACAACATATGGTGGCATGTGTTGAGAAGTGTTGGCCTTGCACAGCAAGGCAGCCGTGGCAGGGACCTCACTGAGAAAAGACACAGTTGCACAAGAGGACCTGCACAGGTAGCTGGAGTCATCCCCAACCCGTCGATGTCCTCAAACACCAGCAGCCACAGTGAGTGAGAGCTCCAGGACCTGAAAGCTCAGAAGCTGAACAATAATATTCCCAACCGCAGCTCAAATCCTTTCTAGTTCTTTCTTAAAAATGGTAACTCTGTAGATTTAACTAAGTAAGAATTGGCTGTGTTATGGCCAGGCTCTAACTCTTAGTTATTACTATTAGCTTCTCCAGTGCAATAGTGGTATAAATTCTCCCAGGTCGCTTCAGTGCAAAGCCAAACAGTGCAGGCTAAGCCACCACTAACAGTAATTTTTGCTAACTAGCTTGAATTTAGACAAACTAGGTTTGTTTGTACAAATTAAGGACAAGTTTGAAGAGTGATATGCAGGATTGAATGTCTAAATACGACATTTAAGGGCATCCGCCACGAACTGAACACATGGTGCTGCTAAAGACTATTACTTTCCATAGTGCTTAATTTATTGCTAAAGGTAATAACCAATTAGAAGTGTAGGAAAGACATATGACAGAAGAAAAGTCAATAGAAACACAACAAGGAATTGATTTAAGTGCATAAAGGAAGAGAGGAGTCCAAGGTTGCTTGGATTCAGGCTGATATAAACCTCTGCTTTCTGCATAAGAGTTGCAGAAATACAAGAGGCAAATCTACTATCAAGCTGGAAGGCAGAGTGAGATTGAGTGCACGAGGTTCTTGGATGAGATGGG